>NC_054886.1:36879142-37038322 GCF_018320785.1 Cheilinus undulatus | reverse complement strand
TAATGAATGGTCCTCTATAATGCTCTATAATGAATGGTCCTCTATAATGAATGGTCCTCTATAATGCTCTATAATGAATGGTCCTCTATAATGAATGGTCCTCTATAATGAATGGTCCTCTATAATGCTCTATAATGAATGGTCCTCTATAATGCTCTATAATGAATGGTCCTCTATAATGAATGGTCCTCTATAATGAATGGTCCTCTATAATGCTCTATAATGAATGGTCCTCTATAATGAATGGTCCTCTATAATGCTCTATAATGAATGGTCCTCTATAATGAATGGTCCTCTATAATGCTCTATAATGAATGGTCCTCTATAATGCTCTATAATGAATGGTCCTCTATAATGAATGGTCCTCTATAATGCTCTATAATGAATGGTCCTCTATAATGAATGGTCCTCTATAATGCTCTATAATGAATGGTCCTCTATAATGCTCTATAATGAATGGTCCTCTATAATGCTCTATAATGAATGGTCCTCTATAATGAATGGTCCTCTATAATGCTCTATAATGAATGGTCCTCTATAATGCTCTATAATGAATGGTCCTCTATAATGAATGGTCCTCTATAATGCTCTATAATGAATGGTCCTCTATAATGCTCTATTATGAATGGTCCTCTATAATGAATGGTCCTCTATAATGCTCTGTTATGAATAGCCTCCTCTTCTTAGCTCCTTTTTCGGTAACAGCAGAGGGTACTCTTGTTTAACATGGGCGGTAATGAGGGTACTGGCCCTTTAAGACAGGGAGAGGATGGGTCCCCCCTCACCCCCTCACCCCCTCCCCTTCCTTCTACAGCACATTGTTCTGCCGCTCCCGGCGAGCAGCAGGCCCCCTCTGACAGAGACCCTGTGACAGAGACCCTCCTGGACCCTCTGAGACCTCAGAGACCCCCTGAGACCTGCTGCAGGCGGACAGACCTGCGACCAGACGGACTGAAACCGGTACATCCGGTGTCAGCGTCTTTGTGTGAGACTGAGGACTGGCTCCTGGGCGGAGACTGAGGGATCCACCGGCTGATCCATGACCGGAGACAAAGACCGGGGCAGACGGACGCTATGACCGGAGGAACCGGAGGATCCCGGAGCCGTGGGACCGACGGATCCGAGCTGAGGTGAGTGAGTGACAGAACAAAGAGACCTGGTCTCTGTCTCTAAGCTCGGCGCCGTGACGCCTCCACGGCCGTAACCATGGCAACCATACCTGAGTGTGACGTAATGACAAGGAGAAGAGGAAAGGAGGACAGGTGTGCCTCAGAACCACCGGAAGTCAGATTTAATAGATAGGACTACTAATCATCTTTGAAAACGATCTGATAAGTGATCATATTAATAATCAATACATCATGAACAAATAGTTATCCTCACTAATGATAATAATAATAATAATAACAATAACAATAAAACTAATAATAATTATAAAAAATAATTATAATAGTAATAATGATAATGATAATATTAATACAATAATAATAATAACAATAACAATAACAATAAAACTAATAATAATTATTAAAAAATAATTAAAATAGTAATAATGATACTGATAATATTAATATAATAATAATAATAACAACAATAACAATAAAACTAATAATAATTATTAAAAAATAATTATAATAGTAATAATAATAATGCTAATATTAATATAATAATAATAATAACAATAAAACTAATAATAATTATAAAAAATAATTATAATAGTAATAGTAATAAAAATAATGATATATTAATATAATAATAATAATAATAATATTAATATTAATATAATAATAACAATAACAATAAAACTAATAATAATTATAAAAATAATTACAATAGTAATAGTAAAAATAATAATGATAATATTAATATAATAATAATAATAACAATAAAACTAATAATAATTATAAAAAATAATTACAATAGTAATAGTAATAATAATAATTATATATTAATATAATAATTATAATAATAATAGTAACAATAACAATAAAAGTAGTAATAATTATAAAAAATAATAATAATAGTAATAGTCATATAATAATGATAATAATAATAATAATAATAATAAGAAGAAGAAGAAGAAGAAGAAGAAGAAAAATAATAATAAAAGTAATAATAATTATAAAAAATAATTATAATAGTAATAATAATAATGATAATATTAATATAATAATAATAATAATAACGATAACATTAAAACTAATAATAATTATAAAAAATAATTAGAATAGTAATAATGATAATATTAATATAATAATAATAATAATAATAATTATATAATAAAACCAATAATAGTAATAATAATAATGATCATATTAATATAATAATAATAATAACAATCATAATAATTTTAATTATATAATAAAACTAATAATAGTAATAATAGTAATAATAATAATAATTATAATAATAATTATAATAATGTAATAATAATAATTAAAATAATAATAATAATAATTATTATTATTATTACAATAAAATAATAAAAATAACAACAATGCATTTATGTGGCCTATAATACTTTATATAAAGCATTATATGGTACAATATACATAATATGTATTTAACGATAAGTAGTATTATAGTATTTAATTCTTTATATGGTATATCTTATTATAATATGGTATGTAAAACTATATGTAGTATGAGATATTAGTATAATATTATTATTTCAGCTTTTATCTCCGGTGTTTAAATCCTGTCATAGGGTTAGGGTTAGGGTTCTGGAGGGTGTGGCTGACAGGTGTGTTTTGTTGCCCAGGTGTGTCCTATTACAGTGATTATTCACACAATAGCTGAATGTGAATGAATGAAAGATTTTTGTTCACCTGCAACAAATAAATCAGTTCACAAGATCAAAGTGAATTTTCTGAATTTCTAAGCTAACTGAAAGGATGTAGGCTGAAGCTAAAGCTAGTTTAAACCTACCCCTCTAATCTAACAAAAGCATGATTACCACAGAAATAAGAACAATCTTTGGTAATGAATGCATAATAACATATTCATATTAACTCACATTTACATGGTGTATTTAAAAAACAGCCGATTGCTACTCAGTCTTTTTAGCCTTACCAGTGGACTGCATGTTTTCACATCTTCAGAAGAGTCCCATAAAAGTTCCTCTGACAGACAATCAGATCTTTATCTTTAGATAAATGAATGTTCCTGACTCTGGTTCTAATCAACTTCTGCATACTCTGGGCTAATGGTCCAGTTGTAGCTAAGACTAAGTCTGTACAGGTGTGTTTAGTTTCAGAAGTAGAGGATTAGTTGGTTCATGGTAGGGTGTTTTATGTAGAATTCATGGCTTTCTTTGTAATAGGAAAATAGAGCTAGTATTTATTTCCCCAAACCTCTCCAGTAGGTCACGTACGGGACGATGAGTGAGTACTAAGACTTGTGGTTTCAGAAATCTTGAGCTTTTTACAGAATTGTGATGATCTAGACATGTTGGCTGTAACGTGGTGTATATGAGATTTCCAATTTAGTTTACTGTCAATGATTACACCTTAAAATGTGTTTTTTTTTGATACTTTAATTTTTATTGAAGTTTCATTTTGAAGCATAGTGAGAACAGTTCTCATTTAAGCCATATATTTACAACTGAGTAAATGTGTTAAACAGAAAACAGGCAAAAAGACAATAAAAAAACAAAGCAGTCATGGTTACCAACAGCTATAGTCAAAGTAGTTTACATATCAGTGATTCCTTATGTATCTTTCACTGTGTCGTAAATTATCCATTTTTTCCATTTTTTCACAAAAACATCCCCCTTCAGTCTAAGATGATAGGTCATTCTTTCCATAGTGTAGATCTCTCTTATGATTTCTAGCCATTGGTTTACAGTAGGGGGTTCAGTCTTGCACCAGTTTCGTGTTACTGCCTTCTTGCATGCGATCAATAATATTTTAGTTAAGTATCTATCTCTGTCTAAAACAGAATCATTTAAGTTCCCCAGGTACATGACTTTACATTCTTTGGGTATTATATATCCCAAAATATTTTTAATCATGCTATGTACATTTTCCCAAAATCTATTGAGTTTATTACATTCCCAGAAAATGTGTGTATGATGTGCTTCCCTGTTTCCACACGGCCGCCAGCATGATTGTTGTGATCCAGTCTGTTTACTCCTCACTTTAGGTGTGATGAAATAACGAGTCAAGTTTTTCCACGCAAATTCTCTCCACGTCCTTGAATTTGTAGTTGTCTGTTGTCTGTTGTGCCATTCCTCTGGTGTAATGTCAATATGCAGTTCCTTCTCCCATTTCTCCTTAATGTATAAAGTGGAGATAGTTTCTGAGTTTCTTAGGCCTCGGTACAGTGTCGAGACTGCCCTGAATTTTGTCCCTTTGTATGTCCGGGTCATCACGTCAAGTACTCCATTCAAGGTGTTGAGACTCTGTATGTCCTTAATTAGATAGTCCCTCAGCTGGAGGTATCTGAACAGATCCTTATTTTCTAGTCCATATTTTGATTTCAGCCGTTGGAAACTCATTATATTTCCATTATCGATTAATGTACACATTGCAGTGATCCCTTTATTACCCCAGTTTCTGAAATTGTGGTCACTTAAACCCGGCTTAAATCTGTCATCATAGGCAAACCAGCTTAGTAGCTTTACTTCTTTTTCTAATTTATATTTTTTAATAAAGTCCGACCAAATATTCAAAGTGTGAAATGTTATTGGATCTGTTGATCCTTGCAGTAAGTTAACTGATTTAGCGCTACCAAGTAGGGATTGGGTTGGGATATCTGTCACAGTCTTTTCTATATCTTTCCACTTTGCACAATATTCTTTGTCACACCATTTAATTATTGGTCTGAGTTGTGCCGCACAATAATAGTCTTTTAAATTTGGGAGCGCCAAGCCACCTTTGTCTTTTGCCAGTTGTAGTGTACAATATTTCACTCGTGGTCTTTTACCATTCCATATAAATCTGGAGATCATTTTACCCCAACTTTTGAATTTTTCTTGTGGAATTTTGACAGCATTGAAAAAACTATAAGAGCCGTGGTAGAGTGTTCATTTTTATGACTTCAACTCTTGAGCTAAAATCTAATGGCAAGGTTGACCATCTTTCTATGTCTCTGCAAACCTGGAGATGGATCTGGTCATAATTTGTTTTGTAGAGATGAGTTATTTCTTTGGTTAAAGTGACACCAAGGTATTTCATAGTTTTTGATTGCCATTTCAGTTGGTACATTTTCTTAATTTCTTGAGATGGAGCATAATTGAATACCAAAATCTGTGTTTTATTTACATTTATTTTATATCCTGAGTGACTGCCATATATATTTATAAGCTGCATCAACTGTGTAAAACTTGTGTTGGGGTTATGTAAATATATCAATATATCGTCTGCAAATAGGCTAATTACGTGCTCCTGCCCTTTGATGTTGATTCCCTTAATCTCTTCATTCTGCCGAATAGCCTGAGCTAAAGGCTCAATGTATAGAGCAAAAAGGAGTGGGGACAAGCAGCATCCTTGACGGGTACCTCTCTTTAGACTACCATTAATTTTTATTCTGGCTGTAGGATTTTGGTAGATAGTTTTGATACAATTAACTGAATCTTTGTTGAATCCAAATCGTTCTAATACTAAGTACAGAGAGTTCCAATTTACGCTATCAAAAGCCTTTTCAGCATCAAGACTTATCAAAATAGCACTGTTTTTCTGGGTTTGTATTGTATTAATAATCTGCATAGTCCTCCTAACGCTATCCTGTGTTTGGCGTCCTACAATAAAACCAGTTTGGTCTTCATCAATTAGATCACTGATAAATTTTTCATATCTTTGTGCTATGATAGATGTGTATATTTTGTAGTCCACATTAAGAATTGATATAGGTCTAAAATTACTGCAATATTCTGTGTCCTTTCCCTCTTTGGGAATTACAGATATTATAGCGTCTTTCCAAGAGGGGGGTAGGTGGCCTTCTTTAAGAGTGTAGTTGAAGGAAGATGTAAGTAGAGGTGTTAGTTCATCTTTAAAGGTTCGATACCACTCCGATGGGAAGCCATCGCTTCCAGGAGTCTTATTAGCCTTAAGTTTTGATATAGCTTTGGATACTTCCATAGGAGTTATAGGGGCTGTCAGGTTGCTACTTTGTTGGTCTCCAATAGATGGTAAATCAAGGGAATTAAGAAACTTTCTTTTTGCCTCTTCAGTAGATGAAGGTGGTTGTGCGTAAAGATTTTTGTAGTATTCTTTAAATATATTTTCTATTTCTGTAGTGTTGTGTTTTATTTGGTTTGAATGGGTATCTCTAATCTTATATATTGTATTTAAAGCCTGTTGCTTCCTAATTCGCCTTGCTAGTATTCTAGTTGCTTTCCATTCATAATACTGTTGTTTCACAAATCTGTTTTTTTTCTCAATCTCTCCCCTTAAAATATTGTCTAATTCCTCCTTTTTGGATTTTATTTCTTGTAAAATTTGAGTATTTTGATTGTTTTGGTATTTTAATTCTAAATTTTTAAGTTCTTTAGTTAGATTAAGAAAGGCAGCCTGTTTAAGTTTCTTTTGTTGTGAGGTTATAGCTATTAATTTCCCCCGTATAACAGCCTTTAAAGTGTCCCATAGAATAGTAGGGCTAATCTCTTCTGTTTTATTTTCTTCAACATATCTCTTCATCTCCAATTTAATTTGTTCAATTATTATTTTATTATTCATTAAACCTATATTCAGTCTCCAGGTTGTATTCTTAAGTCTGTTATTTAAATGTACCGTTAAGTGAACAGCATTATGGTCAGAAATATCAGCGACTCCAATTTTGCATTCTTTCACCTTATGCAGGTCCCAGCTGTTCATGAATATATAATCAATTCTAGAATGAGTATTATGTGTGTTGGAGTAGTGTGTGTATTCTGTCTCTAATGGATTAAGTTCTCTCCATATGTCTAGCATTCCCTGCTCCTTCAATAATGTGTTCAAGAGTTTAGTTAGGTGAGTTTTATTTCTTTGTGTGCTTGTTGTGTCTATCTTATGGTCTAGAATTACATTAAAGTCCCCTGCACACATCACTGTGCCCTCTGATTCTGATGCTATAGTTGTGAATAAAGTTTTAAAGAAATGTTTGTCACTTTCTGGTGGAGCATAGACATTGATTAATGTGACCATCCTATCCTCTAGTTTTCCTTTGACAATAATAAATCGCCCTTCTTTATCACTGGTTTCTTTCAAGCATTCAAACTTGATAGAGTTTTGGATCAATATTGCCACCCCTCTTTTGCGGCTCTGCTTGCATGTACTGTAGAAAGTGTTTCTATAACCAAATTTCTTTAGTTTCTCATGTTCTTCCTTAGATAGATGTGTCTCCTGAATAAAAATAATTTGGGCTTTAATTTTTTTCATTTTCAAAAAGACCTTGCTTCTTTTGATTGGATTGTTCAACCCATTCACATTTACTGACACCAGTAAGATATTGTTCATATTTGCTCTTGTAAGGTAATACACTTTTCATGTAACCATCTTGTATTAAAATGTGTTTTTACACTCTCTAATCATACCTTTAACTTTACCGAGGTGAAGGGATCATTATTAGCATCTGAAGTTCTCTCCTCTGTATCCACAAGTTGTTCTGGATGTTTCCCACTACCAAAGATCGTTCTATCATCGGCAAATAAAATACACTCGAGTGACCTGGAAACCAAACATAAATCATTGATATAATATTATTAATAAATACAATATATAATTATATAATACTAATGTCATTAACATACCATATGAACAACAGTGGTCCCGGCACTGAACGCTGCGGCACACACACCTAACACATTCCATGACATACTGTTACATTTTCACTAGGCCTGTTTGAAGTGAACCAATCATAGCCCTTGGTCTGAACTGAGGTGGTTTGTTCTCCAGTTAACCCAGTTTCAGAAACAGCTATAACAGAGACATTTGTTGAGTTGTGTCAAACAGTCCTGGATTTTGGAGACATTCATAGAAAGACTCCTACTATTGAAAAGTATTATTGTAAATGTCTGATCAGGAGTGACATTGTTCTTAAACTGTTCCTCTGTGATATATGTGCACTGCTGGTTCATGTAGAGACAGAGATGAACGTCCGGGTCGATGTCATGTTCAGTACTGTGAAGGCTGATCCATGTGATCCAGGGTTTTCAGACAGAGCTGGTCTGTGGATGTGGATGGTTCCATACGGTCTGATGTCATCAAAGCAGAGCGTAAATACGTCCAGTCTTTTTATCATACGTGTCCATAACCAGGGTTGCTACTTTCATGTGGTGTTGAGTCATGATGTTTACGATGAAGGTTACTCACAGGTGTCACTTAAACCTGTCCAGGTCCACGAGCTCTTTGATCAGAATGGCCTTCGCCGCCTCTGGTGTTCATTTAATTTGCTCCACACTTTGCAGTTCCTCGTCCGGGTTTGTGTTTTATTTTGTTTCCTGAGAGCCCTGGCTTGCCTGGCGATGTCCACGTTCTGCTTGGTTGGATGTTTATTGATGTATACATCCATCACCCTCAACTTTTTTGCAACGATTCACTCTTGTCTTTTCTATTCACAAACAAAGTGATCGTGAAGCTTAGAAAGATGGAAAATCAATCAGAGCCACTCAAACATATAGTCGATAGACAGTACAGCCATTCAGTAAGGTCTCTTCTAGCAGACAACCATTTTTCAAGTCAATCAGATGAATGTCCTCAGAGGAGATAATCTGAGAAGGACCACCGAAATAGTTTGTTATATAAAATTCAAAATGGTGGACTTCCTGTTGACTTGGTGACATGGGTCCATACATAACTTTTCATCATTCAGGTCTCTTCTAGCTATATACAAAAATTCAGCTTGATTGAATGAACGCGCTCGTACATGGAAGACATAAATTTACACTTTAATTCAAGATGGCAGACTTCCTGTTGAGAGATCACCATGATGGTAAGAGACTTTTTTGTGCATCTTGGTAAGGGGAACATGTTTACTAAATGTCATGTCTCTAGGTAAAACGGCCTTGAGGGGCTGAATTTTAAACTTGGTTCAGGTTGTGCTAGTGAGTCACTGACCACATCCATATCAATAGCAGCACTGAAGGGCCCTCATACCCCGGTGCATGTGGAGTTGTGGTGCAAGCTCCCATGTGTGCGGTAATAGCGGGGTGTTATCAAACCCATGCAGTGGGCTGCAGCATGGCACAGAGACCATGTTGGTCCTCCTTTGAGTGTCCTTACTTTAAAAAAGGCACAGTGCAGTTTGTTTATGAGGTAGTACTGCCCCTCAACAGTAGGTGGCAGTGTGACAAAGGACATTGCTGATTACTAGATGGGACCAGAGAAGGACAATTTATCATGCAAAATTAAAAAAAGACACGACATTTTATTTTGTTACTGTTGGCTTACGGTAGGGGGCGCTACAGCAAAACCACGAAATTAACATTTACATGTTAAGAGGGGCAGACCCCGATCATACGTATGAAATTTGAATGAAATCGGATATTTCATATGAGAGTTATACCAACTTCCTGTCTGATGGGCGAAGGATCAAAATGGCTGCCATGGCCACTGAGGCATCCGGTAATGAAAATCAGAGCATGACAGGTTCAACACATTAAGAGGAATACAGAAATGGCCCATTTGAGTCACTTCCTGTTGGCAGTAGGGGGCGCCATGATGAGCTGTTTTCATGTGGGCGTGTTCAATGTGATACTGTTGGGTTACACTTTGAAGACCATAGAATGATGTCCCCCAAAGTTACATCAGATTTCAGTGAATGATTTTTCAAAAAGAGGCATTATTTTGAAATTCCAGTGAAGCTGGTGGACTTCCTGTTGGGATTTTGGCATCAGTCCAAGAGGAATTTCTGTAGGTCTGATGAGGATCCATATGCAAACCAAAACTCATAAGCCTGGGTTGAATGGTGTTCAGGGGCTTATTTTTTTAGGGGACAACAAAAAACAAAATCATTGGAGATTTGACACTTTTTTTCACTTCCTGATGCCAATAGGGGGCGCTATGATGATATTTTTGTATGAAGGCGTGTTCATTGTGACACTGTTGTCTTGCCAGAGGATGATGAAGAACGTAAGAGGAAGTTATTAAAAAGTTAGTAGAGGTAAACGTCATCTGACACCATAAAAACACCTTTTGAAATTGCGAAAAAGCTGGTGGACTTCCTGTTGGGATTTGGGCTTGGGTCTAGGAGGCTTTTTTGTAGGTCTAATGATGACCAGTATGCCCACCAAAATTTATAACCCTGGGTTGAAAGGTGTCAGGGCTGATTTTTTTGTGGCAACACGTGAAAAACAAATCAAAAATCAGTGGTGCAAATGTTTGACAAGCAGAAGGGGGCACTGTGACAAAGTAGGTTGATGCATGGATGTATTCAGGACCAATGTGTGATTATCCTTGTGGAGTTTGGTGATGAGTGAAATAAACACTAAAAAGTTATACGGCAATAATGGTGTAATTTCACAGCAAAAAATGGACAACAACGAACTTTAAGTTTGGGCTCCAATAACGGCCCCGCCCTCTGGTGAAAACTCACAGTTAGCACAACTTTGGGTCTCAAGGTTGTCTAGTTTGGGTAAAAAAATTCTGGAGTCAGTCAGATGAAATCCATCAGCAAGGTTCATTAAATGTGCAAAGTGTCTGTCGGTGGGAAAGGCCAAAAAACGCCAAATTCTGACCTTTCGCTGTTTGTAGTGCATTTCCTGTACATTTCAGAGGATGGTCACTATTTATTTATTTATTTATTTATTACTGATTATCATGCTTGTAGGTCTTACCTAGGGCCGTTTCTCACTTTTGGTGGCCCCCCAGAGGTGACTGTGTGATGAACTTGCAATGGCTATTTCCACAGGGGGACAAATCTGGGGGAAGTTTGGTGAGTTTTGGAGCATGTTGAGGCCCCCAAAACAGACCACAAAAGGCTGAAATAAACAGATACAATAGGGCTCTCGCTGGACCTAGGGCTGTGCTCAGGCCCCAATAATTAATATAATTCTAATAATTACAGTATAATTACTAAAAATAACAATTATAATGATTAAAATAATGATCGCTATTAATGTTTGTTACAATTAATATTATTATATGAAAATAATACAACACAGGTTTGGTGTACAAACAGTCACACATACTATTATTCTCTTTGATTTCTGACAGTGAAAATGAGGGACTGTTCCTTTAAATGAGCTGGTCAACAGGAAGTGAAGTGAAGGAAGTCAACTTCCTGTAACACTGATGGTCCGTCCCTTTGTGTGTGTGTGTGTGTGTGTGTGTGTGTGGATGTGTGTGTGTGTCCTACTTTCAGCTCTTTGTTTGATGGCGGCACTCAAAACAACAACGCACACTAATACACACTAGTATAGACAAATACACACTAATACACACTAGTATAGACAAAAATACACACTAATACACACTAGTATAGACAAATACACACTAATACACACTAGTATAGACAAATACACACTAATACACACTAGTATAGACAAATACACACTAATACACACTAGTATAGACAAATACACACTAATACACACTAGTATAGACAAATACACACTAATACACACTAGTATAGACAAATACACACTAATACACACTAGTATAGACAAAAATACACACTAATACACACTAGTATAGACAAAAATACACACTAATACACACTAGTATAGACAAATACACACTAATACACACTAGTATAGACAAAAATACACACTAATACACACTAGTATAGACAAATACACACTAATACACACTAGTATAGACAAATACACACTAATACACACTAGTATAGACAAATACACACTAATACACACTAGTATAAACCAAAATACACACTAATACACACTAGTATAGACAAATACACACTAATACACACTAGTATAGACAAATACACACTAATACACACTAGTATAAACCAAAATACACACTAATACACACTAGTATAGACAAATAAACACTAGTATAGACAAATACACACTAATACACACTAGTATAAACCAAAATACACACTAATACACACTAGTATAGACAAATACACACTAATACACACTAGTATAGACAAATACACACTAGTATAGATAAATACACACTAGTATAGACGAATACACACTAGTATAGACAAATACACACTAGTATAGACAAATACACACTAGTATAGACGAATACACACTAGTATAGACAAATACACACTAGTATAGACAAATACACACTAGTATAGACGTATACACACTAGTATAGACGTATACACACTAGTATAGACGAATACACACTAGTATAGACAAATACACACTAGTATAGACAAATACACACTAGTATAGACGTATACACACTAGTATAGACGTATACACACTAGTATAGACGAATACACACTAGTATAGACAAATACACACTAGTATAGACAAATACACACTAGTATAGACGTATACACACTAGTATAGACGAATACACACTAGTATAGACGTATACACACTAGTATAGACGTATACACACTAGTATAGACAAATACACACTAGTATAGACGTATACACACTAGTATAGACAAATACACACTAGTATAGACGTATACACACTAGTATAGACGAATACACACTAGTATAGACGTATACACACTAGTATAGACAAATACACACTAGTATAGACGAATACACACTAGTATAGACAAATACACACTAGTATAGACAAATACACACTAGTATAGACGTATACACACTAGTTTAGACGAATACACACTAGTATAGACGAATACACACTAGTATAGACGTATACACACTAGTATAGACGTATACACACTAGTATAGACAAATACACACTAGTATAGACGTATACACACTAGTATAGACAAATACACACTAGTATAGACGTATACACACTAGTATAGACGTATACACACTAGTATAGACGTATACACACTAGTATAGACAAATACACACTAGTATAGACGTATACACACTAGTATAGACAAATACACACTAGTATAGACGTATACACACTAGTATAGACGAATACACACTAGTATAGACGTATACACACTAGTATAGACAAATACACACTAGTATAGACGAATACACACTAGTATAGACAAATACACACTAGTATAGACGTATACACACTAGTATAGACAAATACACACTAGTATAGACGTATACACACTAGTATAGACGAATACACACTAGTATAGACGTATACACACTAGTATAGACAAATACACACTAGTATAGACGAATACACACTAGTATAGACAAATACACACTAGTTTAGACGAATACACACTAGTACAGACAAATACACCCTAATACACACTAGTATAGACAAAAATACACCCTTATTCACACTAGTATAGACAAATACACACTAATATACACTAGTATAGACAAATACACACTAATATACACTAGTATAGACAAATACACACCCTAATACACAATGACACACACAATCTTTGATGTTGTGAGCTGTAACCCTGAATCATCAAGATTAAAACAAAACAGTCCCAGAATTTTTCAGTTTTTGTGTAATGAATCTAGAATATATGAAAGTTTCGTTTTTTGAATAAAATAACTTGGGGAAAAAATAACCTCTTCACATTCTTCTGATGTTTTTGATGCACCTGTAAATAGCTGTGAGGTAAATACAGCCTTCCACGGCACACACAAAGACATGAAAAGAAGGCAGAAGTGGATCAGGGCTGAACATGGAGGACCTGGTCCTCATCAGCGGGACTGTGTAGGGCACATTCAGTCCAAGGAAAGTGAAGACAGCAGTCAGTATTTACAGCTTATTTCAGAAGGGTAGGACCGCATTCTCAACTGCTGCAGGGATGGACAAGCACTAATGCTAGCATACCTGGGTGTTATGGAGTAAAATGCAACCATGTGAACTGGTGACTATCAAGCAAAAAGAACAGGACGAGTGAATCCCTCTCTGTGCAGTTACACCTGGACAGTTGTCACCTCTTTGCATCTCTCACCCACAGGTAGCGCAGTGCTGAGCTCAGGCAGGCTGTGATTGGTGGTTGTCATGGCACCCAGACCGTCATCAGGTGAGCTGTGGGGGCTCCATTTGATGCCCCCCCGGATCCTGGTTGACTGCTGCCTGCCAAACGGTAACTTTTACATTCTCTTTTACATTCAACATTCTCTTCTATTCTCTTCTATTCTATTCTATTCTATTCTATTCTATTCTATTCTGTTCTGTTCTATTCTATTCTACTCTATTCTCTTCTATTCTCTTCTCTTCTATTCTATTCTATTCTATTCTGTTCTGTTCTATTCTATTCTATTCTACTCTATTCTATTCTATTCTGTTCTATTCTATTCTACTCTATTCTATTCTATTTTATTCTGTTCTATTCTATTCTAGTCTAATCTATTCTATTCTATTCTTCTCTATTCCATTCTATTCTATTCTACTCTATTCCATTCTCTTCTATTCTATTCTATTCTGTTCTATTCTATTCTATTCTACTCTACTCTAGTCTTATCTACTCTATTCTATTCTCTTCTATTCTATTCTACTCTATTCCATTCTATTCTGTTCTATTCTACTCTATTCTATTCTACTCTACTCTAGTCTAATCTACTCTATTCTATTTTCTTCTACTCTACTCCATTCTGTTCTATTCTATTCTATTCTATCCTCCTCTATTCTATTCTATTCTATTCTATTCTATTCTATTCTAGTCTAATCTACTCTATTCTCTTCTCTTCTATTCTATTCTATTCTATTCTATCCTCCTCTATTCTATTCTATTCTACTCTATTCTAGTCTAATCTATTCTATTCTATTCTATTCTATTCTATTCTATTCTACTCTATTCTATTCTACTGTATTGTATTCTATTCTATTCTATCCTCCTCTATTCTATTCTATTCTATTCTACTCTATTCTAGTCTAATCTATTCTATTCTATTCTATTCTATTCTATTCTACTCTATTCCATTCTATTCTATTCTATTCTATTCTACTCTATTCTATTCTATTCTATTCTGTTCTATTCTATTCTGTTCTATTCTATTTAATTCTATTCTATTCTACTGTATTCTATTGCATTCTATTCTATTCTATTCTACTCTACTCTAGTCTTATCTACTCTATTCTATTCTCTTCTATTCTATTCTACTCTATTCCATTCTATTCTGTTCTATTCTACTCTATTCTATTCTACTCTACTCTAGTCTAATCTACTCTATTCTATTTTCTTCTACTCTACTCCATTCTGTTCTATTCTATTCTATTCTATCCTCCTCTATTCTATTCTATTCTATTCTATTCTACTCTATTCTAGTCTAATCTACTCTATTCTATTCTCTTCTATTCTATTCTATTCTATTCTATTCTATTCTATTCTATCCTCCTCTATTCTATTCTATTCTATTCTACTCTATTCTAGTCTAATCTATTCTATTCTATTCTATTCTATTCTACTCTATTCTATTCTACTGTATTGTATTCTATTCTATTCTATTCTATTCTATTCTATTCTACTCTATTCTATTCTATTCTATTCTATTCTATTCTACTCTATTCTAGTCTAATCTACTCTATTCCATTCTATTCTCTTCTCTTCTATTCTATTCTATTCTATTCTATCCTCCTCTATTCTATTCTATTCTACTCTATTCTAGTCTACTCTATTCTATTCTATTCTATTCTATTCTACTCTATTCTATTCTATTCTATTCTATTCTATTCTATTCTATTCTATTCTATTCTACTCTATTCTATTCTATTCTATTCTATTCTATTCTATTCTATTCTATTCTATTCTACTCTATTCTATTCTATTCTATTCTATTCTATTCTATTCTATTCTATTCTATTCTGTTCTGTTCTATTCTATTCTACTCTATTCTCTTCTATTCTCTTCTATTCTATTCTATTCTATTCTATTCTGTTCTGTTCTATTCTATTCTACTCTATTCTATTCTATTCTGTTCTATTCTATTCTACTCTATTCTATTCTATTTTATTCTACTCTATTCTATTCTAGTGTAATCTATTCTATTCTATTCTATTCTATTCTATCCTCCTCTATTCTATTCTATTCTACTCTATTCTAGTCTAATCTATTCTATTCTATTCTATTCTATTCTACTCTATTCTATTCTACTGTATTGTATTGTATTCTATTCTATTCTATTCTATTCTATTCTACTCTATTCTATTCTATTCTATTCTATTCTACTCTATTCTAGTCTAATCTACTCTATTCCATTCTATTCTCTTCTCTTCTATTCTATTCTATTCTATTCTATCCTCCTCTATTCTATTCTATTCTACTCTATTCTACTCTATTCTAGTCTAATCTATTCTATTCTATTCTATTCTATTCTACTCTATTCCATTCTATTCTATTCTATTCTATTCTATTCTATTCTACTCTATTCTATTCTACTCTATTCCATTCTATTCTATTCTATTCTATTCTATTCTATTCTACTCTATTCTATTCTATTCTATTCTCTTCTATTCTATTCTATTCTATTCTGTTCTGTTCTATTCTACTCTATTCTCTTCTATTCTATTCTATTCTATTCTATTCTATTCTATTCTGTTCTGTTCTATTCTATTCTACTCTATTCTATTCTATTCTATTCTGTTCTATTCTATTCTACTCTATTCTATTCTATTTTATTCTGTTCTATTCTATTCTAGTGTAATCTATTCTATTCTATTCTACTCTATTCCATTCTATTCTATTCTACTCTATTCCATTCTCTTCTATTCTATTCTATTCTGTTCTATTCTATTCTATTCTACTCTACTCTAGTCTTATCTACTCTATTCTATTCTCTTCTATTCTATTCTACTCTATTCCATTCTATTCTGTTCTATTCTACTCTATTCTATTCTACTCTACTCTAGTCTAATCTACTCTATTCTATTTTCTTCTACTCTACTCCATTCTGTTCTATTCTATTCTATTCTATCCTCCTCTATTCTATTCTATTCTACTCTATTCTAGTCTAATCTACTCTATTCTATTATCTTCTCTTCTATTCTATTCTATTCTATTCTATCCTCCTCTATTCTATTCTATTCTATTCTAATCTATTCTATTCTATTCTATTCTACTCTATTCTATTCTACTGTATTCTATTCTATTCTATTCTATTCTATTCTACTCTATTCTATTCTATTCTATTCTATTCTATTCTACTCTATTCTAGTCTAATCTACTCTATTCCATTCTATTCTCTTCTATTCTATTCTATTCTATTCTATTCTATCCTCCTCTATTCTATTCTATTCTACTCTATTCTAGTCTAATCTATTCTATTCTATTCTATTCTATTCTATTCTACTCTATTCCATTCTATTCTATTCTATTCTATTCTATTCTACTCTATTCTATTCTATTCTATTCTGTTCTATTCTATTCTGTTCTATTCTATTTAATTCTATTCTATTCTACTCTATTCTATTCTACTGTATTCTATTGCATTCTATTCTATTCTATTCTATTCTATTCTATTCTACTCTATTCTATTCTATTCTATTCTGTTCTATTCTATTCTACTCTATTCTAGTCTAATCTACTCTATTCTATTCTCTTCTCTTCCATTCTATTCTATTCTATTCTATTCTTTTCTATTCTATTCTATTCTACTCTATTCTAGTCTACTCTACTCTATTCTATTCTACTCTATTCCATTCTATTCTATTCTAGTCTAATCTACTCTATTCTATTCTACTCTATTCCATTCTATTCTATTCTATTCTCTTCTCTTCTCTTCTCTTCTCATCTATTCCATTCTATTCTATTCTTTTCTATTCTATTCTATTCTATTCTATTCTACTCTATTCTATTCTATTCTATTCTATTCTATTCTATTCTGTTCTATTCTATTCTACTCTATTCTAGTCTAATCTACTTTATTCTGTTCTCTTCTATTCTATTCTATTCTATTCTATTCTATTCTATTCTGTTCTGTTCTATTCTATTCTACTCTACTCTATTCTATTCTATTCTGTTCTATTCTATTCTACTCTATTCTATTCTATTTTATTCTGTTCTACTCTATTCTAGTCTACTCTACTCTATTCTATTCTACTCTATTCCATTCTATTCTATTCTAGTCTAATCTACTCTATTCTATTCTACTCTATTCCATTCTATTCTATTCTATTCTCTTCTCTTCTCTTCTCTTCTCATCTATTCCATTCTATTCTATTCTTTTCTATTCTATTCTATTCTATTCTATTCTACTCTATTCTATTCTATTCTATTCTATTCTATTCTGTTCTATTCTATTCTACTCTATTCTAGTCTAATCTACTTTATTCTGTTCTCTTCTATTCTATTCTATTCTATTCTATTCTATTCTGTTCTGTTCTATTCTATTCTACTCTACTCTATTCTATTCTATTCTGTTCTATTCTATTCTACTCTATTCTATTCTATTTTATTCTGTTCTATTCTATTCTAGTCTAATCTATTCTATTCTATTCTACTCTATTCCATTCTATTCTATTCTACTCTATTCCATTCTCTTCTATTCTATTCTATTCTGTTCTTTTCTATTCTATTCTACTCTACTCTTATCTACTCTATTCTATTCTCTTCTATTCTATTCTACTCTATTCCATTCTATTCTGTTCTATTCTACTCTATTCTATTCTACTCTACTCTAGTCTAATCTACTCTATTCTATTTTCTTCTACTCTACTCCATTCTGTTCTATTCTATTCTATTCTATCCTCCTCTATTCTATTCTATTCTACTCTATTCTAGTCTAATCTTTTCTATTCTATTCTATTCTATTCTACTCTATTCCATTCTATTCTATTCTATTCGACTCTATTCTATTCTACTCTATTCTACTCTATTCTATTCTATTCTATTCTGTTCTATTCTATTCTGTTCTATTCTATTTAATTCTATTCTATTCTACTCTATTCTATTCTACTGTATTCTATTGCATTCTATTCTATTCTATTCTATTCTATTCTATTCTATTCTATTCTGTTCTATTCTATTCTACTCTATTCTAGTCTAATCTACTCTATTCTATTCTCTTCTCTTCTCTTCCATTCTATTCTATTCTATTCTATTCTATTCTTTTCTATTCTATTCTATTCTACTCTATTCTAGTCTAATCTACTCTACTCTATTCTATTCTACTCTATTCCATTCTATTTTATTCTAGTCTAATCTATTCTCTTCTCTTCTCTTCCATTCTATTCTATTCTATTCTATTCTATTCTGTTCTATTCTATTCTACTCTATTCTAGTCTAATCTACTCTATTCTATTCTCTTCTCTTCTCTTCCATTCTATTCTATTCTATTCTATTCTATTCTTTTCTATTCTATTCTATTCTACTCTATTCTAGTCTACTCTACTCTATTCTATTCTACTCTATTCCATTCTATTCTATTCTAGTCTAATCTACTCTATTCTATTCTACTCTATTCCATTCTATTCTATTCTATTCTCTTCTCTTCTCTTCTCTTCTCTTCTCTTCTCATCTATTCCATTCTACTCTATTCTAGTCTAATCTACTCTATTCTACTCTATTCTATTCTATTCTATTCTATTCTATTCTGTTCTATTCTATTCTACTCTATTCTATTCTACTGTATTCTATTCTATTCTATTCTATTCTACTCTATTCTATTCTATTCTATTCTATTCTATTCTATTCTATCCTCCTCTATTCTATTCTATTCTACTCTATTCTAGTCTAATCTATTCTATTCTATTCTATTCTATTCTACTCTATTCCATTCTATTCTATTCTATTCTATTCTATTCTACTCTATTCTATTCTATTCTATTCTGTTCTATTCTATTCTGTTCTATTCTATTTAATTCTATTCTATTCTACTCTATTCTATTCTACTGTATTCTATTGCATTCTATTCTATTCTATTCTATTCTATTCTATTCTACTCTATTCTATTCTATTCTATTCTATTCTATTCTGTTCTATTCTATTCTACTCTATTCTAGTCTAATCTACTCTATTCTATTCTCTTCTCTTCCATTCTATTCTATTCTATTCTATTCTATTCTATTCTTTTCTATTCTATTCTATTCTACTCTATTCTAGTCTACTCTACTCTATTCTATTCTACTCTATTCCATTCTATTCTATTCTAGTCTAATCTACTCTATTCTATTCTACTCTATTCCATTCTATTCTATTCTATTCTATTCTCTTCTCTTCTCTTCTCTTCTCATCTATTCCATTCTATTCTATTCTTTTCTATTCTATTCTATTCTATTCTATTCTATTCTGTTCTATTCTATTCTACTCTATTCTAGTCTAATCTACTTTATTCTGTTCTCTTCTATTCTATTCTATTCTATTCTATTCTGTTCTGTTCTATTCTATTCTACTCTACTCTATTCTATTCTATTCTGTTCTATTCTATTCTACTCTATTCTATTCTATTTTATTCTGTTCTATTCTATTCTAGTCTAATCTATTCTATTCTATTCTACTCTATTCCATTCTATTCTATTCTACTCTATTCCATTCTCTTCTATTCTATTCTATTCTGTTCTTTTCTATTCTATTCTACTCTACTCTTATCTACTCTATTCTATTCTCTTCTATTCTATTCTACTCTATTCCATTCTATTCTGTTCTATTCTACTCTATTCTATTCTACTCTACTCTAGTCTAATCTACTCTATTCTATTTTCTTCTACTCTACTCCATTCTGTTCTATTCTATTCTATTCTATCCTCCTCTATTCTATTCTATTCTACTCTATTCTAGTCTAATCTTTTCTATTCTATTCTATTCTATTCTACTCTATTCCATTCTATTCTATTCTATTCGACTCTATTCTATTCTACTCTATTCTACTCTATTCTATTCTATTCTATTCTGTTCTATTCTATTCTGTTCTATTCTATTTAATTCTATTCTATTCTACTCTATTCTATTCTACTGTATTCTATTGCATTCTATTCTATTCTATTCTACTCTATTCTATTCTATTCTATTCTGTTCTATTCTATTCTACTCTATTCTAGTCTAATCTACTCTATTCTATTCTCTTCTCTTCTCTTCCATTCTATTCTATTCTATTCTATTCTATTCTTTTCTATTCTATTCTATTCTACTCTATTCTAGTCTAATCTACTCTACTCTATTCTATTCTACTCTATTCCATTCTATTTTATTCTAGTCTAATCTATTCTCTTCTCTTCTCTTCCATTCTATTCTATTCTATTCTATTCTATTCTGTTCTATTCTATTCTACTCTATTCTAGTCTAATCTACTCTATTCTATTCTCTTCTCTTCTCTTCCATTCTATTCTATTCTATTCTATTCTATTCTTTTCTATTCTATTCTATTCTACTCTATTCTAGTCTACTCTACTCTATTCTATTCTACTCTATTCCATTCTATTCTATTCTAGTCTAATCTACTCTATTCTATTCTACTCTATTCCATTCTATTCTATTCTCTTCTCTTCTCTTCTCTTCTCTTCTCTTCTCTTCTCATCTATTCCATTCTACTCTATTCTAGTCTAATCTACTCTATTCTATTCTATTCTACTCTATTCTATTCTATTCTATTCTATTCTATTCTGTTCTATTCTATTCTACTCTATTCTAGTCTAATCTACTTTATTCTGTTCTCTTCTCTTCTATTCTATTCTATTCTGTTCTGTTCTATTCTATTCTACTCTACTCTATTCTATTCTATTCTTTTCTATTCTATTCTACTCTATTCTATTCTATTTTATTCTGTTCTATTCTATTCTAGTCTAATCTATTCTATTCTATTCTACTCTATTCCATTCTATTCTATTCTACTCTATTCCATTCTCTTCTATTCTATTCTTTTCTATTCTATTCTACTCTACTCTAGTCTTATCTACTCTATTCTATTCTCTTCTATTCTATTCTACTCTATTCCATTCTATTCTGTTCTATTCTACTCTATTCTATTCTACTCTACTCTAGTCTAATCTACTCTATTCTATTTTCTTCTACTCTACTCCATTCTGTTCTATTCTCTTCTATTCTATTCTATTCTATTCTATCCTCCTCTATTCTATTCTATTCTACTCTATTCTAGTCTAATCTATTCTATTCTATTCTATTCTATTCTATTCTACTCTATTCCATTCTATTCTATTCTATTCTATTCTATTCTACTCTATTCTATTCTATTCTATTCTGTTCTATTCTATTCTGTTCTATTCTATTGCATTCTATTCTATTCTATTCTATTCTCTTCTCTTCTCTTCTCTTCTCTTCTCTTCTCATCTATTCCATTCTACTCTATTCTAGTCTAATCTACTCTATTCTATTCTATTCTACTCTATTCTATTCTATTCTATTCTATTCTGTTCTATTCTATTCTACTCTATTCTAGTCTAATCTACTTTATTCTGTTCTCTTCTCTTCTATTCTATTCTATTCTGTTCTGTTCTATTCTATTCCACTCTACTCTATTCTATTCTATTCTTTTCTATTCTATTCTACTCTATTCTATTCTATTTTATTCTGTTCTATTCTATTCTAGTCTAATCTATTCTATTCTATTCTACTCTATTCCATTCTATTCTATTCTACTCTATTCCATTCTCTTCTATTCTATTCTTTTCTATTCTATTCTACTCTACTCTAGTCTTATCTACTCTATTCTATTCTCTTCTATTCTATTCTACTCTATTCCATTCTATTCTGTTCTATTCTACTCTATTCTATTCTACTCTACTCTAGTCTAATCTACTCTATTCTATTTTCTTCTACTCTACTCCATTCTGTTCTATTCTCTTCTATTCTATTCTATTCTATTCTATCCTCCTCTATTCTATTCTATTCTACTCTATTCTAGTCTAATCTATTCTATTCTATTCTATTCTATTCTACTCTATTCCATTCTATTCTATTCTATTCTATTCTATTCTACTCTATTCTATTCTATTCTATTCTGTTCTATTCTATTCTGTTCTATTCTATTTAATTCTATTCTATTCTACTCTATTCTCTTCTACTGTATTCTATTGCATTCTATTCTATTCTATTCTATTCTACTCTATTCTATTCTATTCTATTCTGTTCTATTCTATTCTACTCTATTCTAGTCTAATCTACTCTATTCTATTCTCTTCTCTTCTCTTCCATTCTATTCTATTCTATTCTATTCTATTCTTTTCTATTCTATTCTATTCTACTCTATTCTAGTCTAATCTACTCTACTCTATTCTATTCTACTCTATTCCATTCTATTTTATTCTAGTCTAATCTACTCTATTCTATTCTACTCTATTCCATTCTAATCTATTCTATTCTATTCTATTCTCTTCTCTTCTCTTCTCATCTATTCCATTCTATTCTATTCTTTTCTATTCTATTCTATTCTATTCTACTCTATTCTATTCTATTCTATTCTATTCTATTCTGTTCTATTCTATTCTACTCTATTCTAGTCTAATCTACTTTATTCTGTTCTATTCTATTCCATTCTATTCTGTTCTATTCTACTCTATTCTATTCTACTCTACTCTAGTCTACTCTACTCTATTCTATTTTCTTCTACTCTACTCCATTCTATTCTATTCTATTCTATTCTATTCTACTCTATTCTATTCTATTCTGTTCTATTCTTTTCTGTTCTATTCTATCTAATTCTATTCTATTCTACTGTATTCTATTCTACTGTATTCTATTACATTCTATTCTATTCTGTTCTGTTCTATTTTTTTCTCGTATGATCTACTCTGTTCTATTCTATTCCATTCTATTCTATTCTGCTCTATTCTATTCTACTCTACTCTAGTCTACTCTACTCCATTCTATTCTATTCTACTCTATTCTATTAGATTCTATTCAATTCTATTCTGTTCTTTTCTACTCCATTCTATTTTATTCTATTCTCCTCTTTTCTACTCTGTTCTCTTCTGTTCTATTTCATTTTATTCTATTCAATTCTATTGTCTTACATTCTACAGCATTCTTCTCTACCCTACTCTGCTGTTCTCTACTGTAGTCTACTCTACCCTACTCTACTCTTCTCTACTGTATTCTACTCTACCCTACTCTGCTGTTCTCTACGGTAGTCTACTCTACCCTACTCTGCTCCTCTCTACTGTATTCTACTCTACCCTACTCTACTCTTCTCTACTGTATTCTACTCTACCCTACTCTACTGTTCTCTACTGTATTCTACTCTACCCTACTCTGCTATACTCTACCCTACTCTGCTATACTCCACATTTTTTCTACTCTACCCTACTCTACTCTTCTCTACTGTATTCTACTCTACCCTACTCTGCTATACTCCACTGTTTTCTACTCTACCCTACTCTTCTCTTCTCTACTGTATTCTACTCTACCCTACTCTGCTATACTCCACTGTTTTCTACTCTACCCTACTCTGCTCTTCTCTACTGTATGCTACTCTACCCTACTCTGCTATACTCCACATTTTTTCTACTCTACCCTACTCTACTCTTCTCTACTGTATTCTACTCTACCCTACTCTGCTATACTCCACTGTTTTCTACTCTACCCTACTCTGCTCTTCTCTACTGTATTTTACTCTGCTATACTCTACTGTATTCTACTCTACTATACTCTACTGTATTCTACTCTGCTATACTCTACTGTATTCTACTCTGCTATACTCTACTGTTTTCTACTCTACCCTACTCTGCTCTTCTCTACTGTAATCTACTCTACCCGACTCTGCTCTTCTCTACTGTATTCTACTCTACCCTACTCTACTGTTCTCTAGTGTTTTCTACTCTACCCGACTCTGCTATACTCCACTGTTTTCTCCTCTACCCTACTCTGCTATACTCTACTGTATTCAACTCTGCTATACTCTACTGTATTCTACTCTGCTACACTCTACTGTATTCGACTCTGCTATACTCTACTGTATTCGACTCCGCTATACTCCACTGTTTTCTACTTTACCCTACTCTGCTATACTCTACCCTACTCTGCTCTTCTCTACTGTTTTCTACTCTACCCTACTCTGCTATACTCCACTGTTTTCTACTCTACCCGACTCTGCTCTTCTCTACTGTATTCTACTCTACCATACTCTGCTCTTCTCTACTGTTTTCTACTCTACCCTACTCTGCTATACTCTACTGTTTTCTACTCTACCCTACTCTGCTCTTCTCTACTGTATTCTACTCTACCCTACTCTGCTATACTACACTGTTTTCTACTCTACCCGACTCTGCTCTTCTCTACTGTATTCTACTCTACCATACTCTGCTCTTCTCTACTGTTTTCTACTCTACCCTACTCTGCTATACTCTACTGTTTTCTACTCTACCCTACTCTGCTATACTCCACTGTTTTCTACTCTACCCTACTCTGCTCTTCTCTACTGTATTCTACTCTACCCCACTCTGCTACACTCCACTGTTTCCTACTCCACCCGACTCTGTTGTTCTCTACTGTAGTCTATTCTACGCTACTCTGCTCTTCTCTAACGTATTCTACTCTACCCTACTCTTCTATACTCCACTGTTTTCTGCTCTACCCTACTCTGCTCTTCTCTACTGTATTCTACTCTACCCTACTCTGCTATACTCCACTGTTTTCTACTCTACCCTACTCTGCTCTTCTCAACTGTATTCTACTCTACCCTACTCTGCTTCACTCCACTGTTTTCTACTCTACCCGACTCTGCTCTTCTCTACATTACTCTGCTCTTCTCCACTGTATTCTACTCTACCCCACTCTGCTACACTCCACTGTTTTCTACTCTACCCGACTCTGCTGTCCTCTACTGTAGTCTATTCTACGCTACTCTGCTCTTCTCTACTGTATTCTACTCTACCCTACTCTGCTCTTCTCTACTGTTTTCTACTCCACCCTACTCTGCTATCCTCCACTGTTTTCTACTCCACCCTACTCTGCTATCCTCCACTGTTTTCTACTCTACCCTACTCTGCTATCCTCCACTGTTTTCTACTCCACCCTACTCTGCTATCCTCCACTGTTTTCTACTCTACCCTACTCTGCTATACTCCACTGTTTTCTTCTCTACCCAACTCTGCTCTTCTCTACATTACTCTGCTCTTCTCTACTGTATTCTACTCTACCCCACTCTGCTACACTCCACTGTTTTCTACTCTACCCGACTCTGCTCTTCTCTACATTACTCTGCTCTTCTCTACTGTATTCTACTCTACCCTACTCCGCTCTTCTCTACTGTATTCTACTCTACCCTACTCTGCTCTTCTCTACTCTACCCTACTCTGCTCTTCTCCACTGTTTTCTACTCTACCCTACTCTGCTCTTCTCTACTGTATTCTTCTCTACCCTACTCTGCTCTTCTCTACTGTATTCTACTCTACCCTATTCTGCTATACTCCAGTGTTTTCTACTCTACCCTACTCTGCTCTTCTCTACTGTTTTCTACTCTACCCTACTCTGCTATACTCCACTGTTTTCTACTCTACCCTATTCTGCTATACTCCACTGTTTTCTACTCTACCCTATTCTGCTATACTCCACTGTTTTCTACTCTACCCTATTCTGCTCTTCTCCACTGTTTTCTACTCTACCCTACTCTGCTCTTCTCTACTGTATTCTACTCTACCCTACTCTGCTATACTCCACTGTTTTCTACTCTACCCTATTCTGCTATACTCCACTGTTTTCTACTCTACCCTACTCTGCTACACTCCACTGTTTTCTACTCTACCCTACTCTGCTCTTCTCTACTGTTTTCTACTCTACCCTACTCTGCTAAACTCCACTGTTTTCTACTCTACCCTACTCTGCTATACTCCACTGTTTTCTACTCTACCCTATTCTGCTCTTCTCTACTGTTTTCTACTCTACCCTACTCTGCTCTTCTCTACTGTTTTCTACTCTACCCTACTCTGCTTTTCCCTTCTGTTTTCTACTCTACCCTACTCTGCTATACTCCACTGTATTCTACTCTACCCTACTCTGCTATACTCCACTGTTTTCTACTCTACCCTACTCTGCTCTTCTCTACTGTATTCTACTCTGCTATACTCTACTGTATTCGACTCTGCTCTTCTCTACTGTATTCTACTCTGCTATACTCTACTGTATTCGACTCTGCTATACTCTACTGTATTCGACTCTGCTATACTCTACTGTATTCGTCTCTGCTATTCTCTACTGTATTCGACTCTGCTATACTCCACTGTTTTCTACTCTACCCTATTCTGCTATACTCTACTGTATTCTACTCTACCCTACTCTGCTATACTCTACTGTATTCTACTCTACCCTACTCTGCTTTTCCCTACTGTTTTCTACTCTACCCTACTCTGCTATACTCCACTGTTTTCTACTCTACCCTACTCTGCTATACTCTACTGTATTCTACTCTACCCTACTCTGCTTTTCCCTTCTGTTTTCTACTCCACCCTACTCTGCAATACTCCACTGTTTTCTACTCTACCCTACTCTGCTATACTCCACTGTTTTCTACTCTACCCAACTCTGCTCTTCTCTACATTACTCTGCTCTTCTCTACTGTTTTCTACTCTACCCCACTCTGCTACACTCCACTGTTTTCTACTCTACCTGACTCTGCTCTTCTCTACATTACTCTGCTCTTCTCCACTGTTTTCTACTCTACCCTACTCTGCTACACTCCACTGTTTTCTACTCTACCCTACTCTGCTCTTCTCTACTGTATTCTACTCTACCCTATTCTGCTATACTCCACTGTTTTCTACTCTACCCTATTCTGCTCTTCTCTACTGTATTCTACTCTACCCTACTCTGCTTTTCCTTTCTGTTTTCTACTCTCCCCTACTCTGCTATACTCCACTGTTTTCTACTCTACCCTACTCTGCTACACTCCACTGTTTTCTACTCTACCCTACTCTGCTACACTCCACTGTTTTCTACTCTACCCTACTCTGCTATACTCCACTGTTTTCTACTCTACCCTACTCTGCTCTTCTCTACTGTATTCTACTCTACCCTATTCTGCTATACTCCACTGTTTTCTACTCAACCCTACTCTGCTCTTCTCTACTGTATTCTCCTCTACCCTACTCTGCTTTTCCCTTCTGTTTTCTACTCTACCCTACTCTGCTATACTCCACTGTTTTCTACTCTACCCAACTCTGCTATACTCCACTGTTTTCTACTCAACCCTACTCTGCTCTTCTCTACTGTTTTCTACTCTACCCTACTCTGCTATACTCTACTGTATTCTACTCTAACCTACTCTGCTCTTCTCTACTGTTTTCTACTCTACCCTACTCTGCTACACTCCACTGTTTTCTACTCTACCCTACTCTGCTCTTCTCTACTGTATTCTACTCTACCCTACTCTGCTATACTCCACTGTTTTCTACTCTACCCTACTCTGCTATACTCTACTGTATTCTACTCTAACGTACTCTGCTCTTCTCTACTGTTTTCTACTCTACCCTACTCTGCTACACTCCACTGTTTTCTACTCTACCCTACTCTGCTCTTCTCTACTGTATTCTACTCTACCCTATTCTGCTATACTCCACTGTTTTCTACTCTACCCTATTCTGCTCTTCTCTACTGTATTCTACTCTACCCTACTCTGCTTTTCCTTTCTGTTTTCTACTCTCCCCTACTCTGCTATACTCCACTGTTTTCTACTCTACCCTATTCTGCTATACTCCACTGTTTTCTACTCTACCTTACTCTGCTATACTCCACTGTTTTCTACTCTACCCTACTCTGCTCTTCTCTACTGTATTCTACTCTACCCTACTCTGCTATACTCCACTGTTTTCTACTCTACCATATTCTGCTATACTCCACTGTTTTCTACTCTACCCTACTCTGCTCTTCTCTACTGTATTCTACTCTACCCTATTCTGCTATACTCCACTGTTTTCTACTCTACCCTACTCTGCTATACTCCACTGTTTTCTACTCTACCCTATTCTGCTATACTCCACTGTTTTCTCCTCTACCCTACTCTCCTATACTCCACTGTTTTCTACTCTACCCTACTCTGCTTTTCTCTACTGTATTCTACTCTACCCTACTCTGCTATACTCCACTGTTTTCTACTCTACCTTACTCTGCTCTTCTCTACTGTATTCTACTCTACCCTACTCTGCTATACTCCACTGTTTTCTCCTCTACCCTACTCTGCTATACTCCACTGTTTTCTACTCTACCCTACTCTTCTCTTCTCTACTGTTTTCTGCTCTACCCTACTCTGCTATACCCCACTGTTTTCTACTCTACCCTACTCTGCTACACTCCACTGTTTTCTGCTCTACCCTACTCTGCTATACTCTACTGTATTCTACTCTACCCTACTCTGCTATACTCCACTGTTTTCTACTCTACCATATTCTGCTATACTCCACTGTTTTCTACTCTACCCTACTCTGCTTTTCTCTACTGTATTCTACTCTACCCTACTCTGTTATACTCCACTGTTTTCTCCTCTACCCTACTCTGCTATACTCCACTGTTTTCTACTCTACCCTACTCTTCTCTTCTCTACTGTTTTCTGCTCTACCCTACTCTGCTATACCCCACTGTTTTCTACTCTACCCTACTCTGCTACACTCCACTGTTTTCTACTCTACCCTACTCTGCTATACTCCACTGTTTTCTACTCTACCCTACTCTGCTATACTCCACTGTTTTCTACTCAACCCTACTCTGCTACACTCCACTGTTTTCTACTCTACCCTACTCTGCTCTTCTCTACTGTATTCTACTCTACCCTACTCTGCTTTTCCCTTCTGTTTTCTACTCTGCTATACTCCACTGTTTTCTACTCTACCCTACTCTGCTCTTCTCTACTGTATTCTACTCTACCCTACTCTGCTACACTCTACTGTTTTCTACTCTACCCTACTCTGCTCTTCTCTACGGTTTTCTGCTCTACCCTACTCTTCTCTACTGTATTCTACTCTACCCTACTCTTCTCTACTGTATTCTACTCTACCCTATTCTGCTATACTCCACTGTTTTCTACTCTACCCTATTCTGCTCTTCTCTACTGTATTCTACTCTACCCTACTCTGCTTTTCCTTTCTGTTTTCTACTCTCCCCTACTCTGCTATACTTCACTGTTTTCTACTCTACCCTACTCTGCTATGCTCCACTGTTTTCTACTCTACCCTACTCTGCTATACTCTACTGTATTCTACTCTACCCTACTCTGCTATACTCCACTGTTTTCTACTCTACCATATTCTGCTATACTCCACTGTTTTCTACTCTACCCTACTCTGCTATACTCCACTGTTTTCTACTCTACCCTACTCTGCTATACTCTACTGTATTCTACTCTACCCTACTCTGCTATACTCCACTGTTTTCTACTCTACCCTACTCTGCTATACTCCACTGTTTTCACTCTCTACCTACTCTGCTATACTCCACTGTTTTCTCCTCACCCTACTCTGCTATACTCCACTGTGTATTCTACTCACCCTACTCTGCTATACTCCACTGTTTTCTACTCTACCCGCCTCTGCTATACTCTACTGTATTCTACTCTACCCTACTCTGCTATACTCCACTGTTTTCTACTCTACCCTACTCTGCTATACTCCACTGTTTTCTACTCTACCCTACTCTGCTATACTCCACTGTTTTCTACTCTACCCTACTCTTCTCTTCTGTACTGTATTCTACTCTACCCTACTCTGCTATACTCCACTGTTTTCTCCTCTACCCTACTCTGCTATACTTCACTGTTTTCTACTCTACCCTACTCTGCTATGCTCCACTGTTTTCTACTCTACCCTACTCTGCTATACTCTACTGTATTCTACTCTACCCTACTCTGCTATACTCCACTGTTTTCTACTCTACCATATTCTGCTATACTCCACTGTTTTCTACTCTACCCTACTCTGCTATACTCCACTGTTTTCTACTCTACCCTACTCTGCTATACTCTACTGTATTCTACTCTACCCTACTCTGCTATACTCCACTGTTTTCTACTCTACCATATTCTGCTATACTCCAATGTTTTCTACTCTACCCTACTCTGCTATACTCCACTGTTTTCTCCTCTACCCTACTCTGCTATACTCCACTGTTTTCTACTCTACCCTACTCTTCTCTTCTGTACTGTATTCTACTCTACCCTACTCTGCTATACTCCACTGTTTTCTCCTCTACCCTACTCTGCTATACTCCACTGTTTTCTACTCTACCCTACTCTGCTATACTCCACTGTTTTCTACTCAACCCTACTCTGCTCTTCTCTACTGTATTCTACTCTACCCTACTCTGCTCTTCTCTACTGTTTTCTACTCTACCCTACTCTGCTATACTCTACTGTATTCTACTCTAACCTACTCTGCTCTTCTCTACTGTTTTCTACTCTACCCTACTCTGCTACACTCCACTGTTTTCTACTCTACCCTACTCTGCTCTTCTCTACCGTATTCTACTCTACCCTACTCTGCTATACTCCACTGTTTTCTACTCTACCCTACTCTGCTATACTCTACTGTATTCTACTCTAACCTACTCTGCTCTTCTCTACTGTTTTCTACTCTACCCTACTCTGCTTTTCCTTTCTGTTTTCTACTCTCCCCTACTCTGCTCTTCTCTACTGTTTTCTACTCTACCCTACTCTGCTCTTCTCTACTGTATTCTACTCTACCCTACTCTGCTATACTCCACTGTTTTCTACTCTACCCTACTCTACTATACTCTACTGTATTCTACTCTACCCTACTCTGCTATACTCCACTGTTTTCTACTCTACCATATTCTGCTATACTCCACTGTTTTCTACTCTAACCTACTCTGCTCTTCTCTACTGTATTCTACTCTACCCTATTCTGCTATACTCCACTGTTTTCTACTCTAACCTACTCTGCTCTTCTCTACTGTATTCTCCTCTACCCTACTCTGCTTTTCCCTTCTGTTTTTTACTCTACCCTACTCTGCTATACTCCACTGTTTTCTACTCTACCCTACTCTGCTCTTCTCCACTGTTTTCTACTCTCCCATACTTTGCTATACTCTACACTACTCTGCTATACTCCACTGTTTTCTACTCTACCCTACTCTGCTATACTCCACTGTTTTCTACTCTCCCATACTTTGCTATACTCTACCCTACTCTGCTATACTCCACTGTTTTCTACTCTTCCCTACTCTGCTCTTCTCTACTGTTTTCTGCTCTACCCTACTCTGCTATACCCCACTGTTTTCTACTCTACCCTACTCTGCTACACTCCACTGTTTTCTACTCTACCCTACTCTGCTACACTCCACTGTTTTCTACTCTACCCTACTCTGCTATACTCCACTGTTTTCTACTCAACCCTACTCTGCTCTTCTCTACCGTATTCTACTCTACCCTATTCTGCTATACTCCACTGTTTTCTACTCTACCATATTCTGCTATACTCCACTGTATTCTCCTCTACCCTACTCTGCTATACTCTACTGTATTCTACTCTAACCTACTTGTTTTCTACTCTCCCATACTGTGCTATACTCTACACTACTCTGCTATACTCCACTGTTTTCTACTCTACCCTACTCTGCTATACTCCACTGTTTTCTACTCTCCCATACTTTGCTATACTCTACCCTACTCTGCTCTTCTCTACTGTATTCTACTCTACCCTACTCAGCTACACTCCACTGTTTTCTACTCTACCCTACTCTGCTCTTCTCTACTGTTTTCTGCTCTACCCTACTCTGCTACACTCCACTGTTTTCTACTCTACCCTACTCTGCTATACTCCACTGTTTTCTACTCTACCCTACTCTGCTCTTCTCTACTGTATTCTCCTCTACCCTACTCTGCTTTTCCCTTCTGTTTTCTACTCTACCCTACTCTGCTATACTCCACTGTTTTCTACTCAACCCTACTCTGCTCTTCTCTACTGTATTCTACTCTACCCTACTCTGCTCTTCTCTACTGTTTTCTACTCTACCCTACTCTGCTATACTCCACTGTTTTCTACTCTACCCTACTCTGCTATACTCTACTGTTTTCTACTCTAACCTACTCTGCTCTTCTCTACTGTTTTCTACTCTACCCTACTCTGCTATACTCCACTGTTTTCTACTCTACCCTACTCTGCTCTTCTCTACTGTATTCTACTCTACCCTATCCTGCTATACTCCACTGTTTTCTACTCTACCCTACTCTGCTCTTCTCTACTGTATTCTACTCTACCCTACTCTGCTTTTCCCTTCTGTTTTCTACTGTACCCTACTCTGCTATACTCCACTGTATTCTACTCTACCCTATCCTGCTATACTCCACTGTTTTCTACTCTAACCTACTCTGCTCTTCTCTACTGTTTTCTACTCTACCCTACTCTGCTATACTCCACTGTTTTCTACTCTACCCTACTCTGCTCTTCTCTACTGTATTCTACTCTACCCTACTCTGCTATACTCCACTGTTTTCTACTCTACCGTACTCTGCTATACTCTACTGTATTCTACTCTACCCTACTCTGCTATACTCCACTGTTTTCTACTCTACCATATTCTGCTATACTCCACTGTTTTCTACTCTACCCTACTCTGCTCTTCTCTACTGTATTCTTCTCTACCCTATTCTGCTATACTCCACTGTTTTCTACTCTACCCTACTCTGCTCTTCTCTACTGTATTCTTCTCTACCCTATTCTGCTATACTCCACTGTTTTCTACTCTACCCTACTCTGCTCTTCTCTACTGTATTCTACTCTACCCTACTCTGCTATACTCCACTGTTTTCTACTCTACCCTACTCTGCTATACTCTACTGTATTCTACTCTACCCTACTCTGCTATACTCCACTGTTTTCTACTCTACCATATTCTGCTATACTCCACTGTTTTCTACTCTACCCTACTCTGCTCTTCTCTACTGTATTCTTCTCTACCCTACTCTGCTATACTCCACTGTTTTCTACTCTACCATATTCTGCTATACTCCACTGTTTTCTACTCTACCCTACTCTGCTCTTCTCTACTGTATTCTTCTCTACCCTATTCTGCTATACTCCACTGTTTTCTACTCTACCCTACTCTGCTCTTCTCTACTGTATTCTTCTCTACCCTATTCTGCTATACTCCACTGTTTTCTACTCTACCCTACTCTGCTCTTCTCTACTGTATTCTACTCTACCCTACTCTGCTATACTCCACTGTTTTCTACTCTACCCTACTCTGCTCTTCTCTACTGTATTCTACTCTACCCTACTCTGCTATACTCCACTGTTTTCTACTCTACCATATTCTGCTATACTCCACTGTTTTCTACTCTACCCTACTCTGCTCTTCTCTACTGTATTCTTCTCTACCCTACTCTGCTATACTCCACTGTTTTCTACTCTACCCTACTCTGCTATACTCCACTGTTTTCTACTCTCCCATACTTTGCTATACTCTACACTACTCTGCTATACTCCACTGTTTTCTACTGTACCCTACTCTGCTATACTCCACTGTTTTCTACTCTACCCTACTCTGCTCTTCTCTACTGTATTCTACTCTACCCTACTCTGCTACACTCCACTGTTTTCTACTCTACCCTACTCTGCTCTTCTCTACTGTTTTCTGCTCTACCCTACTCTGCTATACCCCACTGTTTTCTACTCTACCCTACTCTGCTACACTCCACTGTTTTCTACTCTACCCTACTCTGCTACACTGCACTGTTTTCTACTCTACCCTACTCTGCTATACTCCACTGTTTTCTACTCTACCCTACTCTGCTCTTCTCTACTGTACTCTACTCTACCCTATTCTGCTATACTCCACTGTTTTCTACTCTACCCTACTCTGCTCTTCTCTACTGTATTCTACTCTACCCTACTCTGCTCTTCTCTACTGTATTCTACTCTACCCTACTCTGCTCTTCTCTACTGTTTTCTACTCTACCCTTCTCTGCTATACTCCACTGTTTTCTACTCTACCCTACTCTGCTATACTCCACTGTTTTCTACTCTACCCTACTCTGCTATACTCCACTGTTTTCTACTCTACCCTACTCTGCTCTTCTCTACTGTATTCTACTCTACCCTACTCTGCTCTTCTCTACTGTTTTCTACTCTACCCTACTCTGCTATACTCCACTGTTTTCTACTCTACCCTACTCTGCTATACTCCACTGTTTTCTACTCTACCCTACTCTGCTATACTCCACTGTTTTCTACTCTACCCTACTCTGCTATACTCCACTGTATTCTACTCTAACCTACTCTGCTCTTCTCTACTGTATTCTACTCTACCCTATTCTGCTATACTCCACTGTTTTCTACTCTACCCTACTCTGCTCTTCTCTACTGTATTCTACTCTACCCTACTCTGCTTTTCCCTTCTGTTTTCTACTCTCCCCTACTCTGCTATACTCCACTGTTTTCTACTCTACCCTATTCTGCTATACTCCACTGTTTTCTACTCTACCCTACTCTGCTATACTCCACTGTTTTCTACTCTACCCTACTCTGCTCTTCTCTACTGTATTCTACTCTACCCTACTCTGCTTTTCCCTTCTGTTTTCTACTCTCCCCTACTCTGCTATACTCCACTGTTTTCTACTCTACCCTATTCTGCTATACTCCACTGTTTTCTACTCTACCCTACTCTGCTATACTCCACTGTATTCTACTCTACCCTACTCTGCTATACTCTACTGTATTCTACTCTACCCTACTCTGCTATACTCCACTGTTTTCTACTCTACCCTACTCTGCTCTTCTCTACTGTATTCTACTCTACCCTATTCTGCTATACTCCACTGTTTTCTCCTCTACCCTACTCTGCTTTTCCCTTCTGTTTTCTACTCTACCCTACTCTGCTATACTCCACTGTTTTCTACTCTACCCTACTCTGCTATACTCCACTGTTTTCTACTCTACCCTACTCTGCTCTTCTCTACTGTATTCTACTCTACCCTACTCTGCTACACTCCACTGTTTTCTACTCTACCCTACTCTGCTCTTCTCTACGGTTTTCTGCTCTACCCTACTCTTCTCTACTGTATTCTACTCTACCCTACTCTTCTCTACTGTATTCTACTCTACCCTACTCTTCTCTACTGTATTCTATTCTACCCTACTCTGCTCTTCCCTACTGTATTCTACTCTACCCTACCCTTCTCTACTGTTTTCTATTCTACCCTACTCTGCTATACTCTACTATTTTCATCATTACTCTACTGTGTTATACTCTTATCTACTGCTTTCATTTTTACTGTTTTGTACTTTGCTGTTTTCGTCTTTGCTCTACTGTTTTGTTCTTTACAAAGCTGTTTTCATCTTTACTCGACTGTATTATACTCTTCTCTACTGTTTTCATCTTTACTCCACTGTTTTGTACTTTACTGTTTTCTTCTTTTCTCTACCCTCCTCTACTCCACTGTTTTCATCTTTATTGCACTGTTTTGTACTTTACTGTTTTCGTCTTTTCTCTACTGTTTTGTTTTTTACTCTGCTGTTTTCATCTTTACTCTACTTGACTGTATTATACTCTTCTCTACTGTTTTCATCTTTACTCTACTGTTTTGTACTTTACTGTTTTCGTCTTTTCTCTACTCTCCTCTACTCCACTGTTTTCATCTTTATTGTACTGTTTTGTACTTTACTGTTTTCGTCTTTGCTCTACTCTACTCCACTGTTTTCATCTTTACTGTTTTGTACTTTACTGTTTTCGTCTTTTCTCTACTTCACTGTTTTAGTCTTTACCGTTTTCATCTTTACTCTACTGCATTCTACTGTACTCTACTTTTCTCTGTTTGACAGTCTATGTTTTTTTGTCTCTGTAGGGATGATGGTGAGTCTGGAGTGTCTCAGAGAAACCCCTCTGGTCAGTATTAAGCAGCAGCTCTTTACTGAGGCCAGGAAGTACCCACTCTATCACCTGCTGCAGGTATGTCTCTGTTTCACCCCTGACCCCTCCCCTGTATATCACTGCTGATAACAGGTATAACCTCTGCTCTTTGATTGGCCAGGAGGAGTCATGTTACATCTTCGTCGGCGTGACCCAGGAAGCAGAGAGAGAGGAGTTTTATGATGAGACGAGGCGGCTTTGCGACCTCCGGCTGTTTCACCCAATTCTAAAGGTCATCGAGCCGCTGGGTAACCGAGAGGAGAAGATCCTAAACAGAGAGATAGGTAACACCTGGACTCCCCTGGACTCAACTGGAATCATCTTAACTCACGTCACCATCTTACATCACCTGTCACCTGTCCTCATCATCTGTCATCTCCTATTGACCATCACCTGTCATTATTCATCTTCATGCCATTGGACCACTGGCCAATGTGCCATCATCAATCTTCAACAGAGCTCCACGGTCTGTTTTCTGCATAGTGGATCTGATTATTCTCCATGATGTCATAACCATCTAAAGGTAGATGTAGCATGGGCTAAATGTTTATCCAGAGTTATCATTTAGCTGTTTGGCATGGTTCCTTCGTCAAAATACAGATCTAGGGAATTTCTAGAAGGACCATGGAGGATTTGAAAAGGAAATGTTCTTCAAAACCTGGAACAGCCAGGAAAGGGACAAGAATTGTTAAACTTTATAGTATGTCATCAACCATACTGTCTCTGGTGCTACTCATTAAAAAGTTGGGAAAGAAAATGGGCAGAAGTGGGTTAGGCTTGTTTAAAAGAAGAGTCAGAGTGGGTTAGACTGGTTCCAACGCAAGGTCAAAGTACAGTGAAAATGGATCTACAGCAGAGTCAAGGTAGGGTAGAACTGGATCTACAGCATGGTCAAGGTAGAGTAAAACTGGATCTAGAGTAAAACTGGATCTAGAGTGAGGTCAAAGTAGAGTAAAACTGGATCTAGAGCAGGGTCAGAGTAAAGTAAAACTAGATCTAGAGCGGGGTCAAAGTAGAGTAAACTGGATAAAGAGCAGGGTCAAAGTTGAGTAAAACTGGATCTGGAGTGAAACTGGATCTAGAGTGGGGTCAAAGTAGAGTAAACTGGATCTAGAGCAGGGACAAAGTAGAGTAAACAGGATCTAGAGTAGGGTCAAAATAGAGTAAACTGAATCTATAGCAGGGTCAGAGTAGAGTAAAACTGGATCTGGAGTGAAACTGGATCTAGAATGGGGTCAAAGTAGAGTATAACTGGATCTAGAGTAGGGTCAAAGTAGAGTAAACTGGATCTAGAGTAGGGTCAAAGTAGAGTAAACTGGATCTAGAGCAGGGTCAGAGTAGAGTAAAACTGGATCTGGAGTGAAACTGGATCTAGAGTAGGGTCAAAGTAGAGTAAACGATCTAGAGTAGGGTCAAAGTAGAGTAAACTGAATCTAGAGCAGAGTCAGAGTAGAGTTAAAATGGATCTGGAGTGAAATTGGATTTAGATCAGGGTGAAAGTTGAGTAAAACTGGATCTAGAGTAGGGTCAAAGTAGACTAAACTGGATCTAGAGCATGGTCAAAGTAGAGTAAACTGGATCTAGAGCAGGGTCAGAGTAGAGTAAAACTACATCTAGAATGGGGTCAAAGTAGAGTAAACTGGATCTAGAGCAGGGTCAAAATTGAGTTAAACTGGATCTGGAGTGAAACTGGATCTAGAGCAGGATCAAAGTTGAGCAAAACTGGATCTGGAGTGAACCTGGATCTAGAGTAGGGTCAAAGTAGAGTAAACTGGATCTAGAGTAGGGTAAAATGGGAGTAAACTGGATCTAGAGTAGGGTCAAAGTAGAATAAACTGAATCTAGAGCAGGGTCAGAGTAGAGTAAAACTGGATCTGGAGTGAAACTGGATCTAGAGTAGGGTCAAAGTAGAGTAAACTGGATCTAGAGTAGGGTCAAAGTAGAGTAAACTGGATCTAGAGCAGGGTCAAAGAAGAGTAAACTGGATCTAGAGCAGGGTCAGAGTAGAGTAAAACTGGATCTGGAGTAGGGTCAAAGTAGAGTAAACTGGATCTAGAGTAGGGTCAAAGTAGAGTAAACTGGATCTAGAGTGGGGTCAAAGTAGAGTAAACTGGATCTAGAGCAGAGTCAGAGTAGAGTAAAACTGGATCTGGAGTGAAACTGGATCTAGAGTAGGGTCAAAGTAGAGTAAATGATCTAGAGTAGGGTCAAAGTAGAGTAAACTGAGTGGGTTAGTCTTGCTCCTATAGCGGGGCCAAGGTGGGTAAGTATTGCTCCTATAGCGGGGTCAAGGTGGGTTAGTCTTGCTCCTATAGCAGGGTCGAGGTGGGTTAGTCTTGCTCCTATAGCGGGGCCAAGGTGGGTTAGTATTGCTCCTATAGCGGGGTCAAGGTTGGTTAATCTTGCTCCTATAGTAGGGTCAAGGTGGGTTAGTCTTGCTCCTATAGCAGGGTCAAGGTGGGTTAGTCTTTCTCCTATAGCGGGGTCAAGGTGGGTTAGTCTTGCTCCTATAGCGGGGCCAAGGTGAGTTGGTCTTGCTCCTATAGTAGGGTAGAGATGGGTTAGTCTTTCTCCTATAGCGGGGTCAAGGTGGGTTAGTCTTGCTCCTATAGCGGGGTCAAGGTGGGTTAGTCTTGCTCCTATAGCGGGGCCAAGGTGGGTTAGTCTTGCTCCTATAGCGGGGCCAAGGTGGGTTGGTCTTGCTCCTATAGCGGGGCCAAGGTGGGTTGGTCTTGCTCCTATAGCAAGGTCAAGTTGGGTTAGTCTTGCTCCTTTAGCGGGGCCAAGGTGGGTTAGTCTTGCACCTATAGTAGGGTCAAGATGGGTTAGTCTTTCTCCTATAGCGGGGCCAAGGTGGGTTAGTCTTGCACCTATAGTAGGGTCAAGATGGGTTAGTCTTTCTCCTATAGCGGGGCCAAGGTGGGTTAGTCTTGCACCTATAGTAGGGTCAAGATGGGTTAGTCTTTCTCCTATAGCGGGGTCAAGGTGGGTTAGTCTTGCACCTATAGTAGGGTCAAGGTGGGTTAGTCTTTCACCTATAGCAGGGTCAAGGTGGGTTAGTCTTTCTCCTATAGCGGGGTCAAGGTGGGTTAGTCTTGCTCCTATAGCGGGGCCAAGGTGGGTTAGTCTTGCTCCTATAGCAGGGTCGAGGTGGGTTAGTCTTGCTCCTATAGCGGGGCCAAGGTGGGTTAGTATTGCTCCTATAGCGGGGTCTAGGTGGGTTAGTCTTGCTCCTGTAGCAGGGTAGAGGTGGGTTAGTCTTGCTCCTATAGCGGGGCCAAGGTGGGTTAGTCTTGCTCCTATAGCAGGGTCGAAGTGGGTTAGTCTTGCTCCTATAGCGGGGCCAAGGTGGGTTAGTATTGCTCCTATAGCGGGGTCAAGGTGGGTTAGTCTTGCTCCTATAGCGGGGCCAAGGTGGGTTAGTCTTGCTCCTATAGCAAGGTCAAGTTGGGTTAGTCTTGCTCCTTTAGCGGGGCCAAGGTGGGTTAGTCTTGCACCTATAGTAGGGTCAAGATGGGTTAGTCTTTCTCCTATAGCGGGGTTAAGGTGGGTTAGTCTTGCACCTATAGTAGGGTCAAGGTGGGTTAGTCTTTCTCCTATAGCGGGGTCAAGGTGGGTTAGTCTTTCTCCTATAGCGGGGTCAAGGTGGGTTAGTCTTGCTCCTATAGCGGGGCCAAGGTGAGTTGGTCTTGCTCCTATAGTAGGGTCAAGATGGGTTAGTCTTTCTCCTATAGCGGGGCCAAGGTGGGTTAGTCTTGCTCCTATAGCGGGGTCAAGGTGGGTTAGTCTTGCTCCTATAGCGGGGCCAAGTTGGGTTGGTCTTGCTCCTATAGCGGGGCCAAGGTGGGTTGGTCTTGCTCCTATAGCAAGGTCAAGTTGGGTTAGTCTTGCTCCTTTAGCGGGGCCAAGGTGGGTTAGTCTTGCACCTATTGTAGGGTCAAGATGGGTTAGTCTTTCTCCTATAGCGGGGTCAAGGTGGGTTAGTCTTGCACCTATAGTAGAGTCAAGGTGGGTTAGTCTTTCTCCTATAGCGGGGTCAAGGTGGGTTAGTCTTGCTCCTATAGCGGGGCCAAGGTGGGTTGGTCTTGCTCCTATAGCGGGGCCAAGGTGGGTTAGTCTTGCTTCTATAGCAAGGTCAAGTTGGGTTAGTCTTGCTCCTATAGCGGGGCCAAGGTGGGTTAGTATTGCTCCTATAGCAAGGCCAAGGTGGGTTAGTCTTGCTCCTATAGCAAGGCCAAGGTGGGTTAGTCTTGCTCCCATAGCGGGGCCAAGGTGGGTTGGTCTTGCTCCTATAGCGGGGCCAAGGTGGGTTGGTCTTGCTCCTATAGCAAGGTCAAGTTGGGTTAGTCTTGCTCCTTTAGCGGGGCCAAGGTGGGTTAGTCTTGCACCTATAGTAGGGTCAAGATGGGTTAGTCTTTCTCCTATAGCGGGGTCAAGGTGGGTTAGTCTTGCACCTATAGTAGAGTCAAGGTGGGTTAGTCTTTCTCCTATAGCGGGGTCAAGGTGGGTTAGTCTTGCTCCTATAGCGGGGCCAAGGTGGGTTGGTCTTGCTCCTATAGCGGGGCCAAGGTGGGTTAGTCTTGCTTCTATAGCAAGGTCAAGTTGGGTTAGTCTTGCTCCTATAGCGGGGCCAAGGTGGGTTAGTATTGCTCCTATAGCAAGGCCAAGGTGGGTTAGTCTTGCTCCTATAGCAAGGCCAAGGTGGGTTAGTCTTGCTCCCATAGCGGGGCCAAGGTGGGTTGGTCTTGCTCCTATAGCGGGGCCAAGGTGGGTTGGTCTTGCTCCTATAGCAAGGTCAAGTTGGGTTAGTCTTGCTCCTTTAGCGGGGCCAAGGTGGGTTAGTCTTGCACCTATAGTAGGGTCAAGATGGGTTAGTCTTTCTCCTATAGCGGGGCCAAGGTGGGTTAGTCTTGCTCCTATAGTAGGGTCAAGATGGGTTAGTCTTTCTCCTATAGCGGGGTCAAGGTGGGTTAGTCTTGCACCTATAGTAGGGTCAAGGTGGGTTAGTCTTTCACCTATAGCGGGGTCAAGGTGGGTTAGTCTTTCTCCTATAGCGGGGTCAAGGTGGGTTAGTCTTGCTCCTATAGCGGGGCCAAGGTGGGTTAGTCTTGCTCCTATAGCGGGGCCAAGGTGGGTTAGTCTTGCTTAGTATTGCTCCTATAGCGGGTCTAGGTGGGTTAGTCTTGCTCCTGTAGCAGGGTAGAGGTGGGTTAGTCTTGCTCCTATAGCGGGGTCAAGGTGGGTTAGTCTTTCTCCTATAGCGGGGTCAAGGTGGGTTAGTCTTGCTCCTATAGCGGGGCCAAGGTGGGTTAGTATTGCTCCTATAGCGGGGTCAAGGTGGGTTAGTCTTGCTCCTATAGCGGGGCCAAGGTGGGTTAGTCTTGCACCTATAGTAGGGTCAAGATGGGTTAGTCTTTCTCCTATAGCGGGGTTAAGGTGGGTTAGTCTTGCACCTATAGTAGGGTCAAGGTGGGTTAGTCTTTCTCCTATAGCGGGGTCAAGGTGGGTTAGTCTTTCTCTATAGCGGTCAAGGTGGGTTAGTCTTGCTCCTATAGCGGGCCAAGGTGAGTTGGTCTTGCTCTATAGTAGGGTCAAGATGGGTTAGTCTTTCTCCTATAGCGGCCAAGGTGGGTTAGTCTTGCTCCTATAGCGGGGTCAAGGTGGGTTAGTCTTGCTCCTATAGCGGGGCCAAGTTGGGTTGGTCTTGCTCCTATAGCGGGGCCAAGGTGGGTTGGTCTTGCTCCTATAGCAAGGTCAAGTTGGGTTAGTCTTGCTCCTTTAGAGGGGCCAAGGTGGGTTAGTCTTGCACCTATTGTAGGGTCAAGATGGGTTAGTCTTTCTCCTATAGCGGGGTCAAGGTGGGTTAGTCTTGCACCTATAGTAGAGTCAAGGTGGGTTAGTCTTTCTCCTATAGCGGGGTCAAGGTGGGTTAGTCTTGCTCCTATAGCGGGGCCAAGGTGGGTTGGTCTTGCTCCTATAGCGGGGCCAAGGTGGGTTAGTCTTGCTTCTATAGCAAGGTCAAGTTGGGTTAGTCTTGCTCCTATAGCGGGGCCAAGGTGGGTTAGTATTGCTCCTATAGCAAGGCCAAGGTGGGTTAGTCTTGCTCCTATAGCAAGGCCAAGGTGGGTTAGTCTTGCTCCCATAGCGGGGCCAAGGTGGGTTGGTCTTGCTCCTATAGCGGGGCCAAGGTGGGTTAGTCTTGCTCCTATAGCAAGGCCAAGGTGGGTTAGTCTTGCTTCTATAGCAAGGCCAAGGTGGGTTAGTCTTGCTTCTATAGCAGGCCTAAACTAGGATAGACTGGTTAACGTTTTCTATCGCCCCCTGCAGGGTTTGCCATCGGGATGCCAGTTTGTGAGTTTGAGATGATGAAGGACCCGGAGGTTCAGGACTTCAGGCGGTCCATTCTGAGTGTGTGCAGAGAGGCCATGGAGGAGCGGGAGGGGGGTGGAGCCCACAGCCAGGCCCTGTATGTTTACCCCCCCAATGTTGAGTCCAGTCCCCAGCTCCCCCAGCACATCTACAGTAAGCTGGACAAAGGTAAGGACACTGAGACTCCAGTAAGGGCAGCGCTGTACGTACACATGTCTCTTTTAACTGTCCTGTCCCTTTAAACCATCTGTGTAGTCAAACTGGCGTATAACCACAAGCCTGTTCATAACTTCAACCCTGTTTATATCTTTAAACCTGTCTATCTTTCTGCAGGGCGGCTGATTGTGACCATCTGGGTGATCGTGTCACCATCAAACTCAAAACAGAAGTATACTCTAAAGGTATGACCTAAACGTGAAGTTCTCATGTGAGGATAAGGTTCTACAGTGAGGATAAGGTTCTATTGTGAGGAGAAGGTTTTACTGTGAGGTAAAGGTTCTACTGTGAGGATAAGGTTCTACTGTGAGGATAAGGTTCTACTGTGAGGATAAGGTTCTACTGTGAGGAGAAGGTTCTATTGTGAGGAGAAGGTTCTATTGTGAGGATAAGGTTCTATTGTGAGGACAAGGTTCTACTGTGAGGAGAAGGTTCTACTGTGAGGATAAGGTTCTACTGTGAGGATAAGGTTCTACTGTGAGGATAAGGTTCTATTGTGAGGACAAGGTTCTACTGTGAGGAGAAGGTTCTACTGTGAGGATAAGGTTCTACTGTGAGGATAAGGTTCTACTGCGAGGATAAGGTTCTACTGTGAGGATAAGGTTCTACTGTGAGGATAAGGTTCTATTGTGAGGATAAGGTTCTACTGTGAGGAGAAGGTTCTACTGTGAGGATAAGGTTCTGCTGTGAGGATAAGGTTCTACTGTGAGGATAAGGTTCTACTGTGAGGATAAGGTTCTATTGTGAGGACAAGGTTCTACTGTGAGGAGAAGGTTCTACTGTGAGGATAAGGTTCTGCTGTGAGGATAAGGTTCTACTGTGAGGATAAGGTTCTACTGTGAGGAGAAGGTTCTATTGTGAGGACAAGGTTCTACTGTGAGGAGAAGGTTCTACTGTGAGGATAAGGTTCTGCTGTGAGGATAAGGTTCTACTGTGAGGAGACGGTTCTACTGTGAGGATAAGTTTCTGCTGTGAGGATAAGGTTCTATTATGAGGACAAGGTTCTACTGTGAGGATAAGGTTCTACTGTGAGGATAAGGTTCTATTGTGAGGAGAAGGTTCTACTGTGAGGAGAAGGTTCTACTGTGAGGATAAGGTTCTACTGTGAGGATAAGGTTCTACTGTGAGGATAAGGTTCTACTGTGAGGATAAGGTTCTATTGTGAGGACAAGGTTCTACTGTGAGGAGAAGGTTCTACTGTGAGGATAAGGTTCTGCTGTGAGGATAAGGTTCTACTGTGAGGTGACGGTTCTACTGTGAGGATAAGTTTCTGCTGTGAGGATAAGGTTCTATTATGAGGACAAGGTTCTACTGTGAGGAGACGGTTCTACAGTGAGGATAAGGTTCTACTGCGAGGATAAGGTTCTACTGTGAGGATAAGGTTCTACAGTGAGGATAATGTTCTATTGTGAGGAGAAGGTTTTACTGTGAGGTAAAGGTTCTACTGTGAGGATAAGGTTCTACTGTGAGGATAAGGTTCTACTGTGAGGATAAGGTTCTACTGTGAGGAGAAGGTTCTATTGTGAGGAGAAGGTTCTACTGTGAAGATAAGGTTCTACTGTGAGGATAAGGTTCAACAGTGAAAAGAAGGTTCTACTGTGAGGAGAAGGTTCTACAGTGAGGTAAAGGTTCTACTGTGAGGATAAGGTTCTACTGTGAGGAGAAGGTTCTACAGTGAGGACAAGGTTCTACTGTGAGGAGAAGGTTCTACTGTGAGGATAAGGTTCTGCTGTGAGGATAAGGTTCTACTGTGAGGAGACGGTTCTACTGTGAGGATAAGGTTCTACAGTGAGGATAAGGTTCTACAGTGAGGAGAAGGTTCTACTGCGAGGATAAGGTTCTACAGTGAGGATAAGGTTCTACAGTGAGGAGAAGGTTCTACTGTGAGGATAAGGTTCTACAGTGAGGATAAGGTTCTACAGTGAGGATAAGGTTCTACTGCGAGGATAAGGTTCTACAGTGAGGAGAAGGTTCTACTGCGAGGATAAGGTTCTACAGTGAGGAGAAGGTTCTACTGCGAGGATAAGGTTCTACAGTGAGGATAAGGTTCTACAGTGAGGAGAAGGTTCTACTGTGAGGATAAGGTCCTACAGTGAGGATAAGGTTCTATTGTGAGGAGAAGGTTTTACTGTGAGGTAAAGGTTCTACTGTGAGGATAAGGTTCTACTGTGAGGATAAGGTTCTACAGTGAGGACAAGGTTCTACAGTGAGGACAAGGTTCTACAGTGAGGATAAGGTTCTACTGTGAGGATAAGGTTCAACAGTGAGGAGAAGGTTCTACTGTGAGGAGAAGGTTCTACAGTGAGGTAAAGGTTCTACTGTGAGGATAAGGTTCTACTGTGAGGAGAAGGTTCTACAGTGAGGACAAGGTTCTACTGTGAGGAGAAGGTTCTACTGTGAGGATAAGGTTCTACAGTGAGGATAAGGTTCTACAGTGAGGATAAGGTTCTACTGCGAGGATAAGGTTCTACAGTGAGGAGAAGGTTCTACTGCGAGGATAAGGTTCTACAGTGAGGATAAGGTTCTACAGTGAGGATAAGGTTCTACTGCGAGGATAAGGTTCTACAGTGAGGAGAAGGTTCTACTGCGAGGATAAGGTTCTACAGTGAGGAGAAGGTTCTACTGCGAGGATAAGGTTCTACAGTGAGGATAAGGTTCTACAGTGAGGAGAAGGTTCTACTGTGAGGATAAGGTTCTACAGTGAGGATAAGGTTCTATTGTGAGGAGAAGGTTTTACTGTGAGGTAAAGGTTCTACTGTGAGGATAAGGTTCTACTGTGAGGATAAGGTTCTACAGTGAGGACAAGGTTCTACAGTGAGGACAAGGTTCTACAGTGAGGATAAGGTTCTACTGTGAGGATAAGGTTCAACAGTGAGGAGAAGGTTCTACTGTGAGGAGAAGGTTCTACAGTGAGGTAAAGGTTCTACTGTGAGGATAAGGTTCTACTGTGAGGAGAAGGTTCTACAGTGAGGACAAGGTTCTACTGTGAGGAGAAGGTTCTACTGTGAGGATAAGGTTCTGCTGTGAGGATAAGGTTCTACTGTGAGGAGACGGTTCTACTGTGAGGATAAGGTTCTGCTGTGAGGATAAGGTTCTATTATAAGGACAAGGTTCTACTGTGAGGAGACGGTTCTACTGTGAGGACAAGGTTCTGCTGTGAGGATAAGGTTCTACTGTGAGGAGAAGGTTCTACTGTGAGGAGAAGATTCTACAGTGAGGAGAAGGTTCTACAGTGAGGAGAAGGTTCTACTGTGAGGATAAGGTTCTACAGTGAGGATAAGGTTCTATTGTGAGGAGAAGGTTTTACTGTGAGGTAAAGGTTCTACTGTGAGGATAAGGTTCTACTGTGAGGATAAGGTTCTACAGTGAGGACAAGGTTCTACAGTGAGGACAAGGTTCTACAGTGAGGATAAGGTTCTACTGTGAGGATAAGGTTCTACAGTGAGGATAAGGTTCTACAGTGAGGAGAAGGTTCTACTGCGAGGATAAGGTTCTACAGTGAGGATAAGGTTCTACAGTGAGGATAAGGTTCTACTGTGAGGATAAGGTTCTACAGTGAGGATAAGGTTCTACAGTGAGGATAAGGTTCTACTGCGAGGATAAGGTTCTACAGTGAGGAGAAGGTTCTACTGCGAGGATAAGGTTCTACAGTGAGGAGAAGGTTCTACTGCGAGGATAAGGTTCTACAGTGAGGATAAGGTTCTACAGTGAGGAGAAGGTTCTACTGTGAGGATAAGGTTCTACAGTGAGGATAAGGTTCTATTGTGAGGAGAAGGTTTTACTGTGAGGTAAAGGTTCTACTGTGAGGATAAGGTTCTACTGTGAGGATAAGGTTCTACAGTGAGGACAAGGTTCTACAGTGAGGACAAGGTTCTACAGTGAGGATAAGGTTCTACTGTGAGGATAAGGTTCAACAGTGAGGAGAAGGTTCTACTGTGAGGAGAAGGTTCTACAGTGAGGTAAAGGTTCTACTGTGAGGATAAGGTTCTACTGTGAGGAGAAGGTTCTACAGTGAGGACAAGGTTCTACTGTGAGGAGAAGGTTCTACTGTGAGGATAAGGTTCTACAGTGAGGATAAGGTTCTACAGTGAGGATAAGGTTCTACTGCGAGGATAAGGTTCTACAGTGAGGAGAAGGTTCTACTGCGAGGATAAGGTTCTACAGTGAGGAGAAGGTTCTCACTGCAGGATAAGGTTCTACAGTGAGGATAAGGTTCTACAGTGAGGAGAAGGTTCTACTGTGAGGATAAGGTTCTACAGTGAGGATAAGGTTCTATTGTGAGGAGAAGGTTTTACTGTGAGGTAAAGGTTCTACTGTGAGGATAAGGTTCTACTGTGAGGATAAGGTTCTACAGTGAGGACAAGGTTCTACAGTGAGGACAAGGTTCTACAGTGAGGATAAGGTTCTACTGTGAGGATAAGGTTCAACAGTGAGGAGAAGGTTCTACTGTGAGGAGAAGGTTCTACAGTGAGGTAAAGGTTCTACTGTGAGGATAAGGTTCTACTGTGAGGAGAAGGTTCTACAGTGAGGACAAGGTTCTACTGTGAGGAGAAGGTTCTACTGTGAGGATAAGGTTCTGCTGTGAGGATAAGGTTCTACTGTGAGGAGACGGTTCTACTGTGAGGATAAGGTTCTGCTGTGAGGATAAGGTTCTATTATAAGGACAAGGTTCTACTGTGAGGAGACGGTTCTACTGTGAGGACAAGGTTCTGCTGTGAGGATAAGGTTCTACTGTGAGGAGAAGGTTCTACTGTGAGGATAAGGTTCTACATTGAGGAGAAGGTTCTACAGTGAGGATAAGGTTCTATTGTGAGGAGAAGTTCCTACTGTGAGATTAAGTTCCTACAGTGAGGAGAAGGTTCTACTGTGAAGATTAGGTTCTACTGTGAGGATAAGGTTCAACAGTGAGGAGAACATTCTCCTGTGAGGTCAAGGTTCTACTGTGAAGATAAGGCTCTAGTGGTAGGGGCTCTAGTGGTAGGGGTTCTTGTTGGAAGATAATGTTCCAGGGAAAAAGAAGGTTACATTGTGAGGAAAAGTTTCTAGTGGAAAGATAAGGTTCTACTTTGAGGTTAAGTTCTACTGTGAGGATTAGGTTTTAGTGTGAAGTTAAATTGTAGTGCTAAGAATCTACTTTGAAATTATTTGTCAATGTTCCAAGTTCTAAGAGATTTTGTTTTTCCCATATTTTGATTTACTCATGGCCATGTGTTCTCACTTTCTCATGTCCTCTCGTTCTCATTTTCCTGCGTTCTCTTTTATTTGTGTGATTTTGTGTCTAGGTGAGTCATGACAGTCTCCCAGAGCAGCTGATTGCAGAGTCGATCAGGAAGAAAAGTCGTTCGATGCATCTTTCACCTCAACAGCTCCGCCTGTGTGTGCAGGAATACCAGGGACAGTACATCCTCAAGGTCTGCCTGTTTACCTTCTGTTCACCCTCTGTTTACCGTCTGTTCCCCCTCTGTTTACTGTCTGTTTACTGTCTGTTCACCGTCTGATTACTGTCTGTTCACCCTCTGTTTACTGTCTGTTCACCCTCTGATTACTGTCTGTTCACCCTCTGATTACTGTCTGTTCACCGTCTGTTTACTGTCTGTTCACCCTCTGATTACTGTCTGTTCACCGTCTGTTTACTGTCTGTTCACCCTCTGATTACTGTCTGTTCACCCTCTGATTACTGTCTGTTCACCCTCTGATTACTGTCTGTTCACCGTCTGTTTACTGTCTGTTCACCCTCTGATTACTGTCTGTTCACCGTCTGTTTACTGTCTGTTCACCCTCTGATTACTGTCTGTTCACCCGTCTGATTACTGTCTGTTCACCCTCTGATTACTGTCTGTTCACCCTCTGATTACTGTCTGTTCACCCTCTGATTACTGTCTGTTCACCGTCTGTTTACTGTCTGTTCACCCTCTGATTACTGTCTGTTCACCGTCTGTTTACTGTCTGTTCACCCTCTGATTACTGTCTGTTCACCCTCTGATTACTGTCTGTTCACCCTCTGATTACTGTCTGTTCACCCTCTGATTACTGTCTGTTCACCGTCTGTTTACTGTCTGTTCACCCTCTGATTACTGTCTGTTCACCGTCTGTTTACTGTCTGTTCACCCTCTGATTACTGTCTGTTCACCGTCTGTTTACTGTCTGTTCACCCTCTGATTACTGTCTGTTCACCCTCTGATTACTGTCTGTTCACCGTCTGTTTACTGTCTGTTCACCCTCTGATTACTGTCTGTTCACCCTCTGATTACTGTCTGTTCACCGTCTGTTTACTGTCTGTTCAATCTCTGCTACCTGACTGTGTCCTACCTGTTCAGGTTTGTGGCTGTGATGAGTACCTTTTGGAGAAGTTCCCACTCAGCCAATATAAGGTAAATCTCTAGAACCTTCAGTCAGTTTTAGGTAACAGCTCTAGAACCTTCAGTCAGTGTAAGGTACCAGCTCTTGAACCTTCAAACATCATAAGGTAACATCTCTGGAACTTTCAGTCAGTATAAGATAATTCTAGAATTTTCAGTCAGTTTAAGATAACTCTAGAACCTTCAGTCAGTATAAGGTAACATCTCTAGAACTTTCAGTCAGTGTAAGATAATTCTGGAACTTTCAGTCAGTATAAGTCTAGAACCTTCAGTCAGTATGGGATAACTCTCGAAACTTCAGTCAGTATAAGATAATTCTAGAATTTTCAGTCAGTATAAGATAATTCTGGAACTTTCAGTCAGTATAAGATAACTCTAGAACCTTCGGTCAGTATAATATAACTCTCGAAACTTCAGTCAGTATAAGATAACTCTTGAAACTTCAGTCAGTATAAGATAATTCTAGAATTTTCAGTCAGTATAAGATAATTCTGGAACTTTCAGTCAGTATAAGATGACTCTAGAACCTTCAGTCAGTATAAGGTAACATCTCTAGAACTTTCAGTCAGTGTAAGATAATTCTGGAACTTTCAGTCAGTATAAGTCTAGAACCTTCAGTCAGTATAAGATAACTCTCGAAACTTCAGTCAGTATAAGATAATTCTGGAACTTTCAGTCAGTATAAGATAACTCTAGAACCTTCAGTCAGTATAAGATAATTCTAGAATTTTCAGTCAGTATAAGATAATTCTAGAACTTTTAGTCAGTATAAGATAATTCTAGAACTTTCAGTCAGTTTAATGTAACATCTCTAGAAACATTAGTCAGTATAAGATAATTCTAGAATTTTCAGTCAGTTTAAGATAACTCTAGAACCTTCAGTCAGTATAAGGTAACATCTCTAGAACTTTCAGTCAGTGTAAGATAATTCTGGAACTTTCAGTCAGTATAAGTCTAGAAGCTTCAGTCAGTATAAGATAACTCTTGAAACTTCAGTCAGTATAAGATAATTCTAGAATTTTCAGTCAGTATGGGATAATTCTAGAACTTTCAGTCAGTATAACATAATTCTGGAACTTTCAGTCAGTATAAGATAACTCTAGAACCTTCAGTCAGTATAAGATAACTCTCGAAACTTCAGTCAGTATAAGATAACTCTTGAAACTTCAGTCAGTATAAGATAATTCTAGAATTTTCAGTCAGTATAAGATAATTCTGGAACTTTCAGTCAGTATAAGATAACTCTAGAACCTTCAGTTAGTATAAGATAACATCTCTAGAATTTTCAGTCAGTATAAGATAATTCTAGAACTTTCAGTCAGTATAAGTCTAGAACCTTCAGTCAGTATAAGATAACTCTCGAAACTTCAGTCAGTATAAGATAATTCTAGAATTTTCGGTCAGTATAAGATAATTCTAGAACTTTCAGTCAGTATAAGATAATTCTGGAACTTTCAGTCAGTATAAGTCTAGAACCTTCAGTCAGTATAAGATAACTCTCGAAACTTCAGTCAGTATAAGATAATTCTAGAATTTTCGGTCAGTATAAGATAATTCTAGAACTTTCAGTCAGTATAAGATAATTCTAGAACTTTCAGTCAGTATAAGTCTAGAACCTTCAGTCAGTATAAGATAACTCTCGAAACTTCAGTCAGTATAAGATAATTCTAGAATTTTCGGTCAGTATAAGATAATTCTAGAACTTTCAGTCAGTATAAGATAATTCTGGAACTTTCAGTCAGTATAAGATAACTCTAGAACCTTCAGTTAGTATAAGATAACATCTCTAGAATTTTCAGTCAGTATAAGATAATTCTAGAACTTTCAGTCAGTATAAGTCTAGAACCTTCAGTCAGTATAAGATAACTCTCGAAACTTCAGTCAGTATAAGATAATTCTAGAATTTTCGGTCAGTATAAGATAATTCTAGAACTTTCAGTCAGTATAAGATAATTCTGGAACTTTCAGTCAGTATAAGATAACTCTAGAACCTTCAGTCAGTATAAGATAATTCTAGAATTTTCAGTTAGTATAAGATAATTCTAGAACTTTTAGTCAGTATAAGATAATTCTGGAACTTTCAGTCAGTCTAAGGTAACATCTCTAGAACTTTCAGTCAGTATAAGATAATTCTAGAATTTTCAGTCAGTTTAAGATAACTCTAGAACCTTCAGTCAGTATAAGGTAACATCTCTAGAACTTTCAGTCAGTGTAAGATAATTCTGGAACTTTCAGTCAGTATAAGACTAGAACATTCAGTCATTATAAAGATAACTCTTGAAACTTCAGTCAGTATAAGATAATTCTAGAATTTTCAGTCAGTATAAGATAATTCTAGAACTTTCAGTCAGTATAAGATAATTCTGGAACTTTCAGTCAGTATAAGATAACTCTAGAACCTTCAGTCAGTATAAGGTAACATCTCTAGAACCTTCAGTCAGTATAAGATAACTCTTGAAACTTCAGTCAGTATAAGATAATTCTAGAATTTTCAGTCAGTATAAGATAATTCTAGAACTTTCAGTCAGTATAAGATAATTCTGGAACTTTCAGTCAGTATAAGATAACTCTAGAACCTTCAGTCAGTATAAGATAACTCTAGAACCTTCAGTCAGTATAAGATAATTCTCGAAACTTCAGTCAGTATAAGATAATTCTAGAATTTTCAGTCATTGTAAGATAATTCTGGAACTTTCAGTCAGTATAAGATAATTCTCGAAACTTCAGTCAGTATAAGATAATTCTAGAATTTTCGGTCAGTATAAGATAATTCTAGAACTTTCTGTCAGTATAAGGTAACATCTCTAGAACTTTCAGTCAGTGTAAGATAATTCTGGAACTTTCAGTCAGTATAAGTCTACAACCTTCAGTCAGTATAAGATAACTCTTGAAACTTCAGTCAGTATAAGATAATTCTAGAATTTTCAGTCATTATAAGATAATTCTAGAATTTTCAGTCAGTATAAGATAACTGTTGAAACTTCAGTCAGTATAAGATAACTCTCGAAACTTCAGTCAGTATAAGATAATTCTAGAATTTTCAGTCAGTATATGATAATTCTAGAACTTTCAGTCAGTATAAGATAATTCTAGAAATTTCAGTCAGTATAAGTCTAGAACCTTCAGTCAGTATAAGATAACTCTCGAAACTTCAGTCAGTATAAGATAATTCTAGAATTTTCGGTCAGTATAAGATAATTCTAGAACTTTCAGTCAGTATAAGATAATTCTGGAACTTTCAGTCAGTATAAGTCTAGAACCTTCAGTCAGTATAAGATAACTCTCGAAACTTCAGTCAGTATAAGATAATTCTAGAATTTTCGGTCAGTATAAGATAATTCTAGAACTTTCAGTCAGTGTAAGATAATTCTAGAACTTTCAGTCAGTATAAGTCTAGAACCTTCAGTCAGTATAAGATAACTCTCGAAACTTCAGTCAGTATAAGATAATTCTAGAATTTTCGGTCAGTATAAGATAATTCTAGAACTTTCAGTCAGTATAAGATAATTCTGGAACTTTCAGTCAGTATAAGATAACTCTAGAACCTTCAGTTAGTATAAGATAACATCTCTAGAATTTTCAGTCAGTATAAGATAATTCTAGAACTTTCAGTCAGTATAAGTCTAGAACCTTCAGTCAGTATAAGATAACTCTCGAAACTTCAGTCAGTATAAGATAATTCTAGAATTTTCGGTCAGTATAAGATAATTCTAGAACTTTCAGTCAGTATAAGATAATTCTGGAACTTTCAGTCAGTATAAGATAACTCTAGAACCTTCAGTCAGTATAAGATAATTCTAGAATTTTCAGTTAGTATAAGATAATTCTAGAACTTTTAGTCAGTATAAGATAATTCTGGAACTTTCAGTCAGTCTAAGGTAACATCTCTAGAACTTTCAGTCAGTATAAGATAATTCTAGAATTTTCAGTCAGTTTAAGATAACTCTAGAACCTTCAGTCAGTATAAGGTAACATCTCTAGAACTTTCAGTCAGTGTAAGATAATTCTGGAACTTTCAGTCAGTATAAGTCTAGAACCTTCAGTCAGTATAAGATAACTCTTGAAACTTCAGTCAGTATAAGATAATTCTAGAATTTTCAGTCAGTATAAGATAATTCTAGAACTTTCAGTCAGTATAAGATAATTCTGGAACTTTCAGTCAGTATAAGATAACTCTAGAACCTTCAGTCAGTATAAGGTAACATCTCTAGAACCTTCAGTCAGTATAAGATAACTCTTGAAACTTCAGTCAGTATAAGATAATTCTAGAATTTTCAGTCAGTATAAGATAATTCTAGAACTTTCAGTCAGTATAAGATAATTCTGGAACTTTCAGTCAGTATAAGATAACTCTAGAACCTTCAGTCAGTATAAGATAACTCTAGAACCTTCAGTCAGTATAAGATAATTCTCGAAACTTCAGTCAGTATAAGATAATTCTAGAATTTTCAGTCATTGTAAGATAATTCTGGAACTTTCAGTCAGTATAAGATAATTCTCGAAACTTCAGTCAGTATAAGATAATTCTAGAATTTTCGGTCAGTATAAGATAATTCTAGAACTTTCAGTCAGTATAAGGTAACATCTCTAGAACTTTCAGTCAGTGTAAGATAATTCTGGAACTTTCAGTCAGTATAAGTCTAGAACCTTCAGTCAGTATAAGATTACTCTTGAAACTTCAGTCAGTATAAGATAATTCTAGAATTTTCAGTCATTATAAGATAATTCTAGAATTTTCAGTCAGTATAAGATAACTGTTGAAACTTCAGTCAGTATAAGATAACTGTCGAAACTTCAGTCAGTATAAGATAATTCTAGAATTTTCAGTCAGTATATGATAATTCTAGAACTTTCAGTCAGTATAAGATAATTCTAGAAATTTCAGTCAGTATAAGTCTAGAACCTTCAGTCAGTATAAGATAACTCTCGAAACTTCAGTCAGTATAAGATAATTCTAGAATTTTCGGTCAGTATAAGATAATTGTAGAACTTTCAGTCAGTATAAGATAATTCTGGAACTTTCAGTCAGTATAAGTCTAGAACCTTCAGTCAGTATAAGATAACTCTCGAAACTTCAGTCAGTATAAGATAATTCTAGAATTTTCGGTCAGTATAAGATAATTCTAGAACTTTCAGTCAGTATAAGATAATTCTAGAACTTTCAGTCAGTATAAGTCTAGAACCTTCAGTCAGTATAAGATAACTCTCGAAACTTCAGTCAGTATAAGATAATTCTAGAATTTTCGGTCAGTATAAGATAATTCTAGAACTTTCAGTCAGTATAAGATAATTCTGGAACTTTCAGTCAGTATAAGATAACTCTAGAACCTTCAGTTAGTATAAGATAACATCTCTAGAATTTTCAGTCAGTATAAGATAATTCTAGAACTTTCAGTCAGTATAAGTCTAGAACCTTCAGTCAGTATAAGATAACTCTCGAAACTTCAGTCAGTATAAGATAATTCTAGAATTTTCGGTCAGTATAAGATAATTCTAGAACTTTCAGTCAGTATAAGATAATTCTGGAACTTTCAGTCAGTATAAGATAACTCTAGAACCTTCAGTCAGTATAAGATAATTCTAGAATTTTCAGTTAGTATAAGATAATTCTAGAACTTTTAGTCAGTATAAGATAATTCTGGAACTTTCAGTCAGTCTAAGGTAACATCTCTAGAACTTTCAGTCAGTATAAGATAATTCTAGAATTTTCAGTCAGTTTAAGATAACTCTAGAACCTTCAGTCAGTATAAGGTAACATCTCTAGAACTTTCAGTCAGTGTAAGATAATTCTGGAACTTTCAGTCAGTATAAGTCTAGAACCTTCAGTCAGTATAAGATAACTCTTGAAACTTCAGTCAGTATAAGATAATTCTAGAATTTTCAGTCAGTATAAGATAATTCTAGAACTTTCAGTCAGTATAAGATAATTCTGGAACTTTCAGTCAGTATAAGATAACTCTAGAACCTTCAGTCAGTATAAGGTAACATCTCTAGAACCTTCAGTCAGTATAAGATAACTCTTGAAACTTCAGTCAGTATAAGATAATTCTAGAATTTTCAGTCAGTATAAGATAATTCTAGAACTTTCAGTCAGTATAAGATAATTCTGGAACTTTCAGTCAGTATAAGATAACTCTAGAACCTTCAGTCAGTATAAGATAACTCTAGAACCTTCAGTCAGTATAAGATAACTCTCGAAACTTCAGTCAGTATAAGATAATTCTAGAATTTTCAGTCATTGTAAGATAATTCTGGAACTTTCAGTCAGTATAAGATAATTCTCGAAACTTCAGTCAGTATAAGATAATTCTAGAATTTTCGGTCAGTATAAGATAATTCTAGAACTTTCTGTCAGTATAAGGTAACATCTCTAGAACTTTCAGTCAGTGTAAGATAATTCTGGAACTTTCAGTCAGTATAAGTCTAGAACCTTCAGTCAGTATAAGATAACTCTTGAAACTTCAGTCAGTATAAGATAATTCTAGAATTTTCAGTCATTATAAGATAATTCTAGAATTTTCAGTCAGTATAAGATAACTGTTGAAACTTCAGTCAGTATAAGATAACTCTCGAAACTTCAGTCAGTATAAGATAATTCTAGAATTTTCAGTCAGTATATGATAATTCTAGAACTTTCAGTCAGTATAAGATAATTCTAGAACTTTCAGTCAGTATAAGATAATTCTAGAAATTTCAGTCAGTATAAGATAATTCTAGAATTTTCAGTCAGTATAAGATAATTCTAGAACTTTCAGTCAGTATAAGATAATTCTAGGATTTTCAGTCAGTATAAGATAACTCTAGAACCTTCAGTCAGTATAAGGTAACATCTCTAGAACTTTCAGTCAGTGTAAGATAATTCTAGAACTTTCAGTCAGTATAAGTCTAGAACCTTCAGTCAGTATAAGATAACTCTTGAAACTTCAGTCAGTATAAGATAATTCTGGAACTTTCAGTCAGTATAAGATAATTCTAGAACTTTCAGTCAGTATAAGATAATTCTGGAACTTTCAGTCAGTATAAGATAACTCTAGAACCTTCAGTCAGTATAAGATAACTCTCGAAACTTCAGTCAGTATAAGATAATTCTAGAATTTTCAGTCATTGTAAGATAATTCTGGAACTTTCAGTCAGTATAAGATAACTCTAGAACCTTCAGTCAGTATAAGATAGTTCTAGAAACTTCAGTCAGTATAAGATAATTCTTGAAACTTCAGTCAGTATAAGATAATTCTTGAACTTTCAGTCAGTATAAGATAATTTTGGAACTTTCAGTCAGTATAAGATAACTCTAGAACCTTCAGTCAGTATAAGATAATTCTCGAAACTTCAGTCAGTATAAGATAATTCTAGAATTTTCAGTCATTGTAAGATAATTCTGGAACTTTCAGTCAGTATAAGATAACTCTAGAACCTTCAGTCAGTATAAGATAGTTCTAGAAACTTCAGTCAGTATAAGATAATTCTTAAAACTTCAGTCAGTATAAGATAGTACTAGAAACTTCAGTCAGTATAAGATAATTCTTGAAACTTCGGTCAGTATAAGATAACTCTAGAAACTTCAGTCAGTATAAGATAGTTCTAGAAACTTCAGTCAGTATAAGATAATTCTTGAAACTTCAGTCAGTATAAGATAATTCTAGAACTTTCAGTCAGTATAAGATAATTCTGGAACTTTCAGTCAGTATAAGAAAACTCTAGAACCTTCAGTCAGTATAAGATAACTGTCGAAACTTCAGTCAGTATAAGATAACTCTTGAAACTTCAGTCAGTATAAGATAATTCTAGAATTTTCAGTCATTGTAAGATAATTCTAGAACTTTCAGTCAGTATAAGATAACTGTCGAAACTTCAGTCAGTATAAGATAACTCTCGAAACTTCAGTCAGTATAAGATAATTCTAGAATTTTCAGTCAGTATATGATAATTCTAGAACTTTCAGTCAGTATAAGATAATTCTAGAAATTTCAGTCAGTATAAGATAATTCTAGAACTTTCAGTCAGTATAAGATAATTCTAGAAATTTCAGTCAGTATAAGATAATTCTAGAATTTTCAGTCAGTATAAGATAATTCTAGAACTTTCAGTCAGTATAAGATAATTCTAGGATTTTCAGTCAGTATAAGATAATTCTTGAACTTTCAGTCAGTATAAGATAACTCTCGAAACTTCAGTCAGTATAAGATAGTTCTAGAACTTTCAGTCAGTATCAGATAACTCTAGAAACTTCAGTCAGTATAAGATAACTAGAACTTTCAGTCAGTATAAGATAACTCTAGAAATTTCAGTCAGTATAAGATAACTCTAGAAACTTCAGTCAGTATAAGAGAACTCTAGTAACATTAGTCAGTATAAGATAACTAGAACTTTCAGTCAGTATAAGATAACTCTAGAAACTTCAGCCAGTATAAGATAACTCTAGAAACATTAGTCAGTATAAGATAACTAGAACTTTCAGTCAGTATAAGATAACTCTCGAAACTTCAGCCAGTATAAGATCACTCTAGAACCTTCAGTCAGTATAAGATAACTCTAGAAACATTAGTCAGTATAAGATAACTAGAACTTTCAGTCAGTATAGGATCACTTTAGTTGATTAAGGACTTTATGTAATTTTTTGCAGTTATACCATGACAATTATTTTTGAATTGATTAATATAAATCTGATTCATCACCAATCAGCTGTCTATGTATCCCTCTAGTATATTCGCTCTTGTATCATTGTTGGTCGCCTTCCTCACCTGATGCTGGTTTCCAAAGACAGTCTTTACTCTCAGCTTCCTGCCTCAGGCTTTGTCACACCTTCCTACAGGTAAATCTCAAGCTCAGATCTCATAAACCAATCAGGAGCCTGTTGTAGACGTGTTTGTTGTTTGTGTTTCAGCCGTCGCACCCCTCAGCCATCTCCCTGTCCCGGAGGAGGGGACGGGTCATCAGCTCGCTCTCTGTGGGCATTCAACACCCTGCTGAGGGTCCGTCTGCTGTGTGCCACCTACGTTAACGTCAACATCAGAGACATTGACAAGGTAAGAATACCTGTCTAATCTACCTGAGGTCAAAGGTCAAATAATGATAGCAAGACTAGATGTCAGTTCGACCTGAGATGTACCAATTGACATGACCTGTCTAATCTACCTGAGGTCAAAGGTCAAATAATAATAGCAAGACTACCTGTCTGTTTGACCTGAAGTATACCAATTGACATGACCTGTCTAATCTACCTGAGGTCAAAGGTCAAATAATAATAGCAAGACTACCTGTCTTTTTGACCTGAGGTATACCAGGTGAGACTACCTGTCTGTTCTACCTGAGGTCAAAGGTCAAATAATGATTGCAAGACTAGCTGTCAGTTCGACCTGAGGTGTACCAATTGACATGACCTGTCTAATCTACCTGAGGTCAAAGGTCAAATAATAATAGCAAGACAACCTGTCTGACCTAAGGTATACCAGGTGAGATTACCTGTCAGGTCTACATGAGGTTTACCAGGTGAGACTACCCATCTGTTTCACCTGAGGTCAAAGGTCAAATAATAACAGCAAGACTACCTGTCTGTTTGACCTGTGGTATACCAGGTGAGACTACCTGTCTGTTCAGCCTGAGGACAAAGGTCAAATAATTCCAGGAGAGACTACTTGTTCCAAGCTAATTAAAAGTTGAGATTACCTGTCTGTTCTACCTGAAGTCTGTTTCTACCAGCTGAGACTACCAGGTGAATATACATTGTTATGTCTGGTGATTGTTCTAATCATGTTCTTACCATATGTTCTGTAGATCTATGTGAGGACAGGTATCTATCATGGTGGAGAGCCACTCTGTGACAATGTCAACACTCAAAGAGTTCCCTGTTCCAATCCCAGGTACACACATCTGATTAATACACAATAAATACACAAACTGATGACAGATAAGGTACTGTCTGCCTGTAAGATCATGCCCAACCCCCTGTCTACCCCTCTGCCTGTCTAACCTTCCCCTCTTTCTCTACCCATCTAACTGTCTTATCTCCCCCTCAGTCTCTCCATGTCTACCTGTTTTACCTTCCTCTCTGTCTGTTCTCCTCTTCCTGTCTTACCTTCTCCTTTGTTTCTCCCTCTTCTTGCCTTACATTCAACTATGTCTCTACCAATCTACTTGTCCAACCTTCCCTTCTGTCTTAGCCCCTTTACCTGTCTAACCTTCCCCTCTTTTTCCCTTTATAACTGTGTAATTCCCCCCTCTTTCTCTACCCCTCTATCTGTAAACCTTCTCCCATATTTCCCCCTCTCCCTGTCTTATCTTCCCCTCTGTCTCTCCTACTCTACCTGTCTTACCTTCCCCTCTTTCTATATAATTTTCCCCACAGTCTTTACCACTCTGCCTGTCTTACTCTCTCCTCTGTCTGTTCCCATCTACCAGTCTTGCCTTCCCTTCTGTCTCTATTTCTCTACCTGTCTAACCTTCTCCTCTGTTTCCACCCCTCTTCCTGTCTAACCTTCTCTGTCTCACCTTTACCTGTTTTACCTTCCCCTCTGTCTCTCTTTCCTCTACCTGTATAATCTTCACCTATGTTTTTACCCCTTTTTCTGTCTCCCTTTCCCCTCTTTTTATCTCTCTACCTGTCTTTCTACCCCCTCTTCCTGCCCCCCCATCTCTACAACTCTACCTGTCTAACCTTCCTGTCTGTCTCTACCTCTCTACCTGCCCCCCCCCCACCTGTCTAACCTTCCCCTCTGTCTCTAACTTTCTACCTGTCTAACCTTCCTGTCTGTACCTATCCCTCTACTTGTCTTACCTTCCTGTCTGTCTCAACCCCTATACCTGTCTAACCTTCACCTTTGTCTCCCACCTATCTCTACCGCTTGTCCTTTCTAACCTTCCTGTCCATCTTTTCCCATCCCACTTATCTAACCTTCCCCCTGTCTCTACCCCTTTACCCATCTTACTTTCCCCTCTGTCTCTACCCCTCTACCTGTCTAACCTTCCAGTTCTTTCTTCTGTCTGCTCAGGTGGAATGAGTGGCTGACCTATGACATCTACCTGGCTGACCTCCCTCGCTCTGCCAGACTTTGCCTGTCCATCTGCTCTGTGAAAGGAAGAAAAGGAGCCAAGGAGGTAGGATGAGTCCACAACATATTATGACTTACCTGCCTGTCTTTTTGTCTGATCACCTACATGTCTTTTCTCAGGAACACTGTCCTCTGGCCTGGGGAAATGTGAACCTGTTTGACTACAGAGATGTTCTGGTGTCTGGCAAAGTAGCTCTGGGTCTTTGGCCTGTCCCTCATGGTCTTGAGGACCTCCTAAATCCAATTGGAGTAGCTGGGTCTAATCCCAATAAGGTAATCCAACCATGTTTTTTTTCTTGTCTCTCTCTCAGACATCTGATTGGTCATGATGATGTGACTATATATCTGATCCATGCTCTGCTTTTATGTAGGAAACTCCCTGTGTGGAACTGGAGTTCTCTTGGTTTAATCAAACCGTTGTGTTTCCTGATGAGCAGCAGATTGAAGAGCATGCCAACTGGACCATCAGCCGAGAGCTGGGCTACAACTACTGCCATGGACTGGTAGTATATGTATATATGTATATATATATGAATATAAAACACCTCTTTTTAACTGACCAAGGTATAAATACATAAAAACTCACTAATCCTAGGCAGTATATTAATATATAATATTTCCTCAGTACCCCCAAACTATATGTAAATATACATTGTTTAACAAATTTATTAGACCACCTGTCTCAGAGACCATCCAGCATCATGAAATACTTTGATGCGGACTCTTTTAATTTCAGTGAGCTCTCCACGTTTTACCATTTTGAACAGGAATGAGGAATTTCAAACTGAATTCACCCAAATGTGAGCCGGCTCACTGGGCTTCTCTGAGAAGTCAGAAATTAATCACGCATAACTAACTAAACTAAAACTCATTTTTCTGTTCAGGAATGCAAGTAAATAACTATAATTTGACATATCAATCAAGAAATAATAATGTGCTTTACTGTTTTTTCAGTTTTTTTGTAAATCAGTAATTTTGAAAATTCTTCGATAACCATAATAATTATATTTTAGCATTAAAAATATCATTTCGGTTAAAGAGCTTCTACATATTAGTGTATTAACCATTGCAGAAACATAAAAATGATTTTGGTTTTACCAATTTTTACCAATGCTGTTAATGTAGGGCAGCTGTGGCATAAACCTTACTTTGGGTGGTGGTCTAATAAATTTGTTAAGCAATGTATATATATAAAAAAAACTTAACTAACCCTAACCTATGTATAAATACAAACAACCTCACTAACCCACATCAATATATATAAAACCTCACCAACCATGCCCAACCATGCCCTATATATAAATACAGTCATGGATGAAAATGTTGGCACCCCTGGAATTTTTCCAGAAAATACCTAATTTCTCCCAGAAATTGTTGCAATCAACAAACATTTTGGTATAAATGTGTTTATTTCCTTTATGTGCATTGGAAAAACACAAAAAATCTGAAGAAAAAAGACAACATTGACATAATTTTACACAAAACTCAAAAAATGGGCCGGACAAAATTGTTGGCACCCTCAACTTAATATTTGGTTTCACACCCTTGGGAAATAATAACTGAAACCAATGTCTTCCTATAACCATCAACAAGCTTCTTACACCTCTCAGCTGGAATTTTGGACCACTCTTCTTCTCCAAACTGCTCCAGGTCTCTCAGATTTGAAGGGTGCTTCTTCAACAGCAGTTCTGAGATCTCTCCATAGGTGTTCAATGGGATTTAGATCTGGACTCATTGCTGGCCACTTCAGAACTCTCCAGCTTTGTCTCCAACCATTTCTTGGTGCTTTTTGAGGTCTGTTTGGGGTCATTGTCCTGCTGGAACACCCATGACCTCTGACCCAGACCCAGCTTTCTGACACTAGGCCCTACATTGCGGCCCAAAATTTTTTGATAGTCTCCAGATTTCATGATTCCTGTCACACAGTCAAGGCACCCAGTGCCAGAGGCAGCAAAACAACCCCAAAACATCCTTGAAGCTCCTCCATGTTTGACTGTAGGTACTGTGTTCTTTTCTTTGTAGGCCTCATTCTGTTTTCTGTAAACAGTAGAATGACGTGCTTTTCCAAAAAGCTCTACCTTAGTCTCATCTGTCCACTAAATGTTCTCCCAGAAGGATTGAGGATCTCTGGAGATGGTCTTTAACCTTGAGATTGTTCAGATTTTTCCACAATTTTGCTTCTCAAGTCCTCAGACAGTTCTGGGCTCTTCTTTCTCTTCTCCATGCTTGGTGTGACACACACAGACACACAACACAAAGGCTGAGTCAACTTTTAGACATTCTAACTGGCTTCAGGTGTGATTTCTAGATTACCAGCACCTGTTACTTCCACAGGTGAGTTTAAATGAGCATCACATGCTGGAAATAAAATGATTTATCCACAGTTTTAAAAGGGGGGCAATCATTTTGTCTGGCCCATTTTTTGAGTTTTGTGTAAAATTATGTCAATTTTGGCTTTTTTCTTTGAATTTTTTCTATTGCTCTAATGCACATAAAGGCAATAAACATGTGTATGCCAAAAACATTTGTAACTGCAACAATTTCTGGGAGAAATGGTGTATTTTCTGGAAAAATTCCAGAGGTGCCAACATTTTCATCCATGACTGTATATGAGCTGGACAGGTCTGTCCTGTGACAGCAGTGTTTCAGACGCCGTCTCACCCTCTCTGCCTGTCTCTTTCTCTGATCTAGAGCAGTCGTTTGGCATGTGACAGCAGTGTTTCAGCAGTTGATGGTGAGCAGCTGCGTTCGCTGTGCTCCAGAGATCCTCTTTATGAGCTCTCTGAGCAGGAGAAGGACTTCCTCTGGAGACACAGGTGAGGTTTGGGATCCATAGAGGTGAGCTGGTTCTGGTACTTTGGATTTTCCTGACTAACTTTGGTGTTGGTTTACCCGTCTCCTCTTCTGCAGACATTACTGCGTAAAAATCCCAGAGTCTCTTCCTAAACTTCTTCTCTCCGTCAAATGGAACTCCAGGGATGAAGTTTCGCAGGTGCACCTTACACCTCCACATGTCCTTACATGACCATAGCTGCTGTGATGTCATCAGAGTTTACCTGTGTGACTCCTCCCTTCCCCAGATGTACTGTCTGCTAAAGGAGTGGCCTCTGATGGAGCCAGAGTCCGCCCTTGAGTTGCTGGATTGTAACTTTCCTGATCCGATGGTTAGAGAGTTTGCACTGCGCTGCCTGGTCCAGGGTCTGACAGATGACAAACTGTCTCAGTACCTGCTGCAGCTGGTCCAGGTGAGTTCATAGATCCTGGTCCAGGGTCTGACAGATGACAGGCTGTCTCAGTTCCTGCTGCAGCTAGTCCAGGTGAGTTCATAGATCCTGGTCCAGGGTCTGACAGATGACAAGCTGTCTCAGTACCTGCTGCAGCTAGTCCAGGTGAGTTCATAGATCCTGGTCCAGGGTCTGACAGATGACAAACTGTCTCAGTACCTGCTGCAGCTGGTCCAGGTGAGTTCATAGATCCTGGTCCAGGGTCTGACAGATGACAGGCTGTCTCAGTTCCTGCTGCAGCTAGTCCAGGTGAGTTCATAGATCCTGGTCCAGGGTCTGACAGATGACAAGCTGTCTCAGTACCTGCTGCAGCTAGTCCAGGTGAGTTCATAGATCCTGGTCCAGGGTCTGACAGATGACAAGCTGTCTCAGTTCCTGCTGCAGCTAGTCCAGGTGAGTTCATAGATCCTGGTCCAGGGTCTGACAGATGACAAACTGTCTCAGTACCTGCTGCAGCTGGTCCAGGTGAGTTCATAGATCCTGGTCCAGGGTCTGACAGATGACAGGCTGTCTCAGTTCCTGCTGCAGCTAGTCCAGGTGAGTTCATAGATCCTGGTCCAGGGTCTGACAGATGACAAGCTGTCTCAGTACCTGCTGCAGCTAGTCCAGGTGAGTTCATAGATCCTGGTCCAGGGTCTGACAGATGACAAACTGTCTCAGTACCTGCTGCAGCTGGTCCAGGTGAGTTCATAGATCCTGGTCCAGGGTCTGACAGATGACAGGCTGTCTCAGTTCCTGCTGCAGCTAGTCCAGGTGAGTTCATAGATCCTGGTCCAGGGTCTGACAGATGACAAGCTGTCTCAGTACCTGCTGCAGCTGGTCCAGGTGAGTTTATAGATCCTGGTCCAGGGTCTGACAGAGGACCAACGGTCCCAGTTCCTGCTGCAGCTGGTCTTACCTCCAGTATTAGCAGTGAGACAGATATTTTGGACCTGGAGATCACTGATCAATCACTGATCAATCACTGGTCGATCACTGGTCAATCACTGATCAATCACTGGTCAATCACTGGTCAATCACTGGTCAATCACAAAACAATCACTGGTCAATCACTGATCAATCACTGGTCAATCACTGATCAATCACTGGTCAATCACAAAACAATCACTGATCGATCACTGGTCGATCACTGGTCGATCACTGGTCGATCACAGGTCGATCTCTGGTTGATCACTGGTCGATCTCTGGTCGATCACTGGTCGATCACTGGTCGATCACTGGTCGATCACAGGTCGATCTCTGGTCGATCACTGGTCGATCACTGGTCGATCACAGGTCGATCACTGGTCGATCACTGGTCGATCACTGGTCGATCACTGGTCGATCACTGGTCGATCCCTGATCGATCACTGGTCGATCACTGGTCGATCACTGGTCAATCACTGGTCAATCACTGATCAATCAATGGTCAATCCCTGGTCAATCACTGATCAATCACTGGTCAATCACTGATCAATCACTGTCAGATCATGTTGCCATGGTTCCCTAATAGTCCTGGTTTGTTTCAGGTGTTAAAGTACGAGATGTACCTGGACAATCCTCTGGCTCGTTTCCTGATCAAGAAAGCTCTGACCAATCAGAGGATAGGACACTTCTTCTTTTGGCATCTCAAGTGAGGAACTTCCTGTGGAATAAAGGAACATTTCTCCCAAAAATGCCAAATCTGCCATGTTTAACCACCCCCAGGTTGTATCCATGGTAACCTTTGGTTCTGTGATTGCAGGTCAGAGATGCACAATAAGACTGTGTCACGGCGCTTTGGTCTGCTGCTAGAGGCGTTCTGCAGAGCCTGTGGGATGTACCTGAAACACTTAAACAGACAGGTGAGCCCACCACCATCCACACTGATGATGCAAGCTGCCTTTGAACCCATACTACCAGAACATACCAGGTTCTACCAGAACCTACATGGTACTACTAAAACATACCAGATACCACTAGACTGTACCAGGTCCGACAGGATTCTACCAAGTACCACTAGAATATATCAGGTACCACTAGAACATATCAGATACCACTAGAACAGATCAGCTACCACTAGACTGTACCAGGTCCTACAGGATTCTACCAAGTACCACTAGAATATATCAGGTACCACTAGAACATATCAGGTACCACTAGAACATATCAGGTACCATGAGAACATATCAGATACCACTAGAACATATCAGCTACCACTAGACTGTACCAGGTCCTACAGGATTCTACCAAGTACCACTAGAATATATCAGGTACCACTAGAACATATCAGATACCACTAGAACATATCAGGTACCACTAGAACATATCAGCTACCACTAGAACATATCAGGTACCACTAGACTGTACCAGGTCCTACAGGATTCTACCAAGTACCACTAGAATATATCAGGTACCACTAGAACATATCAGGTACCACTAGAACATATCAGGTACCACTAGAATATATCAGGTACCACTAGAACATATCAGGTACCACTAGAACATATCAGGTACCACTAGAACATATCAGCTACCACTAGAACATATCAGATACCACTAGAACATATCAGCTACCACTAGAACATATCAGATACCACTAGACTGTACCAGGTCCTACAGGATTCTACCAAGTACCACTAGAATATATCAGGTACCACTAGAACATATCAGATACCACTAGAACATATCAGATACCACTAGAACATATCAGATACCACTAGAACATATCAGATACCACTAGACTGTACCAGGTCCTACAGGATTCTACCAAGTACCACTAGATTATATCAGGTACCACTAGAACATACCAGGTACATCTAAAACATACCAGGTACTACAGGACTCTACCAAGTACCACTAGAATATATCAGGTACCACTAGAACATATCAGATACCACTAGAACAGATCAGCTACCACTAGACTGTACCAGGTCCTACAGGATTCTACCAAGTACCACTAGAATATATCAGGTACCACTAGAACATATCAGGTACCACTAGAACATATCAGGTACCACTAGAATATATCAGGTACCACTAGAACATATCAGGTACCACTAGAACATATCAGGTACCACTAGAACATATCAGGTACCACTAGAACATATCAGGTACCACTAGAACATATCAGGTACCACTAGAACATATCAGGTACCACTAGAACATATCAGATACCACTAGAACATATCAGCTACCACTAGAACATATCAGATACCACTAGACTGTACCAGGTCCTACAGGATTCTACCAAGTACCACTAGAATATATCAGGTACCACTAGAACATATCAGGTACCACTAGAACATATCAGGTACCACTAGAATATATCAGGTACCACTAGAACATATCAGGTACCACTAGAACATATCAGGTACCACTAGAACATATCAGGTACCACTAGAACATATCAGGTACCACTAGAACATATCAGGTACCACTAGAACATATCAGGTACCACTAGAACATATCAGATACCACTAGAACATATCAGCTACCACTAGAACATATCAGATACCACTAGACTGTACCAGGTCCTACAGGATTCTACCAAGTACCACTAGAATATATCAGGTACCACTAGAACATATCAGATACCACTAGAACATATCAGATACCACTAGAACATATCAGATACCACTAGAACATATCAGATACCACTAGAACATATCAGCTACCACTAGAACATATCAGATACCACTAGACTGTACCAGGTCCTACAGGATTCTACCAAGTACCACTAGAATATATCAGGTACCACTAGAACATATCAGATACCACTAGAACATATCAGGTACCACTAGAACATATCAGCTACCACTAGAACATATCAGATACCACTAGAACATATCAGATACCACTAGACTGTACCAGGTCCTACAGGATTCTACCAAGTACCACTAGATTATATCAGGTACCACTAGAACATACCAGGTACATCTAAAACATACCAGGTACTACAGGACTCTACCAAGTACCACTAGAACATACCAGGTACCACTAGAACATATAAGGAACCACTAGAACATACCAGGTACTAATAGAACGTACTTGATACTACTGGAACCTACCATGAGCATGTCAGAACTAACAACTCTCAGATCAGATATTCTGAGTTCAGACATACAAACAGAGATAGAACCAGAAGTTCCACACTTCCTAATGGAGTAGTCAGACAGGATATCCTACCTACTTCTGATTGGCTGTAAACATGTTTAGATCTTCCCTCATGTTAAACATTTAGGGACTGACTCATTGCAGGAAAAAAGCTCTAGTGGACCACAGAGGAACTGCAGCATCACATCTTTTCTTTCTGTGTTCTTTAACAAACACCAGAGGGTTAAATAGTGAAGGTGAGTGCTGGTCGTACAGACAGTTTCTTTATGGAGTGTCTGTGTGCAGGTGGAGGCCATGGATAAACTGGTGAATCTGACTGACACGCTGAAACAGGAGAAGAAGGACGAGACTCAAAAGGTAACTTCAAAAACCTGCTAACTCCTAAACCTGCCCCTTTGGGGCCCCCTGCTGGATGAAGCCAGCCTAAACCTAACCCCAGTGGGTTCCCTGGCTAGACACCATCAGCCTAACCCTAACCCTGAAAATTTAACCCTTTGTTCCCTGGGGCCCCTGGAGAGGCCAGCTGGGGTTTACCTTTTAGGTAAAAAATAAAAACTTTGTTCGTTTCTTCCCGAGGCTGACCCATAGGGTCAGAGGGCTCCCTGGAGGGTCCTACATCAGAATGACTTTCTTCAGAAGGCTTCAGTTCAACCAGGGGCCCCAGGATGTTTCCAGGCCTAAATGAGCATTTATACAACTGTTTTCCTGGGGCCCCAGGTGTCTGCTGTTCTCTAGGATTCTTTTCTGGAGAAATAGCCATTTTACTCAACTTCTTCCCTAGTGACCTCCAGAGGCCCCTGGGAGGACATAACAGGTCTCTCTGGACCCCAGCTGATGAACCTGGGTACTTAAGCTTTGAGTGGACCTGTTGGTATGTGGGCTGGAAAATTGTTTAAGCGCCACTGCAGGCCGTTTCCACACCTAGGGGGACCAATATGGCCAATTATCAATGGGTGTGTATTTATAAAAGTCTGAGACATTACACAACGAGGCAGACCTGGGTTTGGAGCAGGTTCCTTACCATAAAAAAACCTTAATCCTTACCTAACCCTGTGGTTGGTTCATGATGTGTTTCTGTGCTGTGATTGGCTGGCAGACCCAGATGAAGTTCCTGGTTGAACACATGTCCCGCCCTGACTACATGGAGGCTCTGCAAGGATTTGTCTCCCCTCTGAATCCCGTTCACCAGCTGGGGAACCTCAGGTAACTCTTGAACTGACCCCTAGGGCTGAGGTAGAACCAGGATCTGATTACACTAGGTCCAGGTCCATTTGATCAGTGTGGACACAGGTGTACCGTACCCTCTTTGTGTCCAAGTCCACTTAAGGAGAAAGTTCCTGTTAAGAGAATGGAAACTGAAAGTTTTGAGTTGATGTATGAATAAGAGTCAGAGAGTAAACCTCATAGTAGAGCCGCCCCAAAGATTCAAATATTATCATTATTATTAATCTAAATGATAAGACTAGCTAGCAGACGGCCTTATAGCTAGCAGTTTCTTGGTTCAGTTTCAGGTTTGGACAGGGAGGTTTCAGCCAGACTCAGGCAGCTTGATTGTTTTGAATGATTTTCAAATTTATCTGAACTCATCACTCCAAGATCTGTCACATTAAAATTCCATCAAACCTTCCTGGCTCTGTGTGGAAACGCTGTCACCCCTAACCCTAATAACTGGATGTTCAAGTGTTTGTGATAACTGTCAGTGAGTCTCCAACATCACTGTGGAGGAATGTTGTCCCATTCTTCTCTGCACAAATGTTATAATTCAGCCTCACTGGAAGGTTTTCCAGCATGAACGGCCTGTTTAAGTCCAGACTTCGACTAGACCACTCCAGAATCTTCATTTAGTCTTTAGTCCATTCAGAGGTGGACTTGCTGTTGTGTTTGGGATCATGGTCCCTGCTCCATAATCAGACATTCTCCTTCAGGATTTTCCGCTAGAGAGCAGAATACATGGTTCTAGTGGTCCAGGTCCAGGTCCAGACCATCACACTACTATGTCTGACTGCTGGTTTGATGTTCTTCTGATGAAATGCTGGGTTAGTTTGACTCCAGATGGAACGGGACACACACCTTCCAGAAAGTTCCTCTTCTGTCTGATCAGTCCTCAGAATATTTCCCAGAAGTCTTGGGGATCATCAGGAAGTTTTTAGTCAAATGTGAGATGAGTCTTTGTGTTTTTTTTTTGTCAGCAGTGGTTTTGGCCTTGGAACTCTCCCATGATGCCGTTGTTGCCCAGTCTCTTTCTAATTGCTGAATCATGAACTCTGACCTTAACTGAGTCAGTGAGGCCTGCAGGTCTGTAGCTGGTGTTCTGGGTTCTTCTGGGATCTCCTGGATGAGTCGTCCATGCTGTCTTGGAGTCATGTTTGTTGGCTGGCCACTCTTGGGAAGGTTCACCACTTGCAATGTTCCTGTCTCATTTGTATCTTTGTTTTGGACCCCCTTGAAAACTAGATGATTCATCTTAAGAGGTTATCTCGTCAATAAATACATTTACAAATTCACAGTTTTCTCCATTTGTGGATAATGGCTCTCAGCATGGTTGGAGTCCCAGTCTTAGAAATGTCTCTGTAACCCTTTCAGACTGATAAATGTCAGAGACTTTGTTCCTCATCTGTTCTTCTGTAAATGGTTCCATGATGTGTTGGACATCTTTTAGTCTACTTCACTATCAGACAGGTTCTAGCTAAGGGGGTTCTGGATCCAACAGGTCTGGCAGGGATCAGGTGTGGATAGTCAAACTGAACTCAGCTTAATAGAAAAGTGATTAATCACAGTTATTAAGGGGGACAATGACTCTTTCCACATAGGGCCAGGTAGGTTTGGATGGATTTTTTCTCCTTAATAAATGAAACCATCATCTTAAAAACACTTCTGTGTTTACTTGGGTGATCATTGTCTAGTATTAAAATGTGTTTGATGATCTGACCTCATTCCTGTAGATCAGTTGTTCTCTACTGGTGTAATCCCAGGATCCACTACAGTCCCAAATGTCCACAAATGTCCAACCATTGGTATTATTTCATAAAAACAGTTGAAATTTGGACCTTAGATGCAACAAAACAAATGAAAAAGAAACAGGACAAAATCAAACATTGACCCCATTTTTCTGTGAAAGAGACCATTTCTTGTGATTTTGTGAAATAGCGTTGTTATTGTTGGAACATTTGTTTTATGACCCCATGAAAAGGAGCTAAATGAGTAGAACTATTCAGAGAACAATACCATTTATCTATCGTGACAGTAAACAGACTGATATATATAACCTAGGACAGGATCACACTGAAGTCTGCTATGTGACCAACTCTTTGATCCCAACCCCCATTTGAGAACCACTGCTGTAGTTGACTGGAAATGCAGTGTAATTATGATGTTTGTGTCTGTGATCAGGCTGGAGGAGTGCAGGATCATGTCTTCAGCCAAGCGCCCCCTGTGGTTGAACTGGGAGAACCCTGACATCATGTCTGAGCTTCTCTTCACCAACAATGAGATCATCTTCAAGAACGGAGATGGTACCGTACTCACTAAGAACCCTAAACCAAACACAGGGACAGTACCTCACTCACTGAGAACCCTGACCCACGAGCAGAGACAGTACCTCACTCACTGAGAACCCTGACCCACGAGCAGAGACAGTGCCTCACTCACTGAGAACCCTGACCCACGAGCAGAGACAGTACCTCACTCACTGAGAACCCTGACCCACGAGCAGAGACAGTACCTCACTCACTGAGAACCCTGACCCAAGAGCAGAGACAGTGCCTCACTCACTGAGAACCCTGAATCAAGAGCAGAGACAGTACCTCACTCACTGAGAACCCTGAATCAAGAGCAGAGACAGTACCTCACTCACTGAGAACCCTGAATCAAGAGCAGAGACAGTGCCTCACTCACTGAGAACCCTGAATCAAGAGCAGAGACAGTACCTCACTCACTGAGAACCCTGAATCAAGAGCAGAGACAGTACCTCACTCACTGAGAACCCTGACCCAAGAGCAGAGACAGCACCTCACTCACTGAGAACCCTGACCCACGAGCAGAGACAGTACCTCACTCACTGAGAACCCTGAATCAAGAGCAGAGACAGTGCCTCACTCACTGAGAACCCTGACCCAGCAGAACAAGCTCTGATCTTTGAGATAGGAAGGGAGAAGCTACTTGGTAAGAGGAATCTGCTTTTGGTTTTTTCAGTTGGAAGTAGGTTGTTGGCAGTTCTGCTTAGGCTGAACGTGTTAGTTTCACTCTCTCTGCAACAATAGGTGAGGCAGTTGACGTGTGTGGCTCCCTCTATTGATTTCTAAAATTGTAAACTGCCGGGGAGGAGTTTCCCTGTAGTCCAAGCTTTAAGAGAGTTTGAATCTAAATTTGCCAGCAGAACAAGCTCTGATCTTTGAGATAGGAAGGGAGAAGCTACTTGGTAAGAGGAATCTGCTTTTGGTTTTTTCAGTTGGAAGTAGGTTGTTGGCAGTTCTGCTTAGGCTGAACGTGTTAGTTTCACTCTCTCTGCAACAATAGGTGAGGCAGTTGACGTGTGTGGCTCCCTCTATTGATTGCTAAAAGTGTAAACTGCCGGGGCGGAGTTTCACTGTAGTCCAAGCTTTAAGAGAGTTTGAATCTAAATTTGCCAGCAGAACAAGCTCTGATCTTTGAGATAGGAAGGGAGAAGCTACTTGGTAAGAGGAATCTGCTTTTGGTTTTTTCAGTTGGAAGTAGGTTGTTGGCAGTTCTGCTTAGGCTGAACGTGTTAGTTTCACTCTCTCTGCAACAATAGGTGAGGCAGTTGACGCGTGTGGCTCCCTCTATTGATTGCTAAAAGTGTAAACTGCCGGGGCGGAGTTTCACTGTAGTCCAAGCTTTAAGAGAGTTTGAATCTAAATTTGCCAGCAGAACAAGCTCTGATCTTTGAGATAGGAAGGGAGAAGCTACTTGGTAAGAGGAATCTGCTTTTGGTTTTTTCAGTTGGAAGTAGGTTGTTGGCAGTTTTGCTTAGGCTGAACGTGTTAGTTTCACTCTCTCTGCAACAATAGGTGAGGCAGTTGACGCGTGTGGCTCCCTCTATTGATTGCTAAAAGTGTAAACTGCCGGGGCGGAGTTTCACTGTAGTCCAAGCTTTAAGAGAGTTTGAATCTAAATTTGCCAGCAGAACAAGCTCTTATCTTTGTGATAGGTAGGTAGAAGATACTTGGTAAGAGGATTCTGCTTTTGGTTTTTTCAGTTGGAAGTAGGTTGTTGGCAGTTTTGCTTAGGCTGAACGTGTTAGTTTCACTCTCTGCAACAATAGGTGAGGCAGTTGACGCGTGTGGCTCCCTCTATTGATTGCTAAAAGTGTAAACTGCCGGGGCGGAGTTTCACTGTAGTCCAAGCTTTAAGAGAGTTTGAATCTAAATTTGCCAGCAGAACAAGCTCTGATCTTTGAGATAGGAAGGGAGAAGCTACTTGGTAAGAGGAATCTGCTTTTGGTTTTTTCAGTTGGAAGTAGGTTGTTGGCAGTTTTGCTTAGGCTGAACGTGTTAGTTTCACTCTCTCTGCAACAATAGGTGAGGCAGTTGACGCGTGTGGCTCCCTCTATTGATTGCTAAAAGTGTAAACTGCCGGGGCGGAGTTTCACTGTAGTCCAAGCTTTAAGAGAGTTTGAATCTAAATTTGCCAGCTGGGGCGGTTAGCGGCTGTGCACAATCAACTCAATTGTGCACATCTGTGGCATATCTCTCTATATAAGTACACAGACTGCGCTGAAGCGTCAGCGTAAGCGCCAGCCCTTGTGGAAGCCCAATTGTGTGAAGACCACATTGGGTAAAGACCAGCGAGTCTACCTGTGCGAGTCCACCGAGCAAGGCCACCGACAGGCAGCACTGCCTCATAACAGTCTAACGCACCCCAGCAGTCTAACGCAACATGTGCAACCAAAAAATACAAGTCATATATGGGAACAGAAAGAAGCACAATAGTTACAGAAAACGAAACCTGCATAATCTATCCACTTTGCAGAATGCCTCTTTTCCACAACCTTTTATCACAGTTGGCCTCTGGAACTGCCAGTCTGCAGTTAACAAAGCAGAATTCATCAATTCCCTCACTAAACTGTCTAACATTCAGGTCCTAGCCCTGACAGAAACTTGGGTCCGTCCTGAGAACACTGTAACACCAACTGCTCTATCAGTTGATGCAGTGTTCTCTCATACACCTCGCTCTTCTGGCCGAGGAGGTGGCACAGGCATTATTCTTTCTCATAGCTGGAACTTCAGCCAGTTCAAACCCTTGGACAATAACACCTCATTTGAATATCATGCAGTACAGGTCACTGCCCCAATAAAGGCTTACATGGTTGTGGTATACCGCCCACCTGGGGGTCACCTGGACAACTTTATTGTGGAACTGGACATGTTACTCTCAGACATCCCTGATGATGGCACACCATTGGTTGTCATGGGTGACATGAACATCCACTTAAATAGAGCCCATGCTACTGATTTTATTTCACTACTGTCCTCCTTTGACTTGAAACTGGTTCAAACGCCTCCTACACACAAGGCTGGTAATACACTGGATTTGATTCTAACTCGCAATTGCTCCAAGGCTAATTTGAGTGTAACACCACTTCACCTCTCTGACCACTACTTCATTCAGTTCTCACTTGGCTTACCTGAACTTCAACAATCTACTACTCAACTAAGATCATACCGCAGAAACCTTCAGTCACTTGACCCAACACAGCTGTCTGACGAGGTCTCAGCTGCACTAGCCTCATGTAACGAGTCCTTCACACTCACTGTTAACGAGGCCACAGACACATTCTGCTCCTCACTGACCTCCTCTCTGGACAAACTCTGCCCTCTGGTGTCTAAGCCTATTCGTAATACTCCACCTTGTCCCTGGCTCACTGAGGTCATCAGAACCCAAAGGGCAGGGCTCAGAGCGGCAGAGAGAAAATGGCGTAAATCCAAACAAACCACTGACTTGAGTGCTTATCAGCAAAAACTGTCCTGTTTTACCTCTGCTCTAAAATCTGCTAAGAAGGCGTTCTATCAATCAAAGATCTGTGCTGCCACTGATGCACGCAAACTCTTCTCTGCTTTTAACTCCTCTCTCCTTCAAACCCACAACCCTCCAGTATGTTGACTCCAGACATGTTTGCCTCCTACTTCACTGACAAGGTTTCTACCATCAGCAACCAATTCTCTGAGCCTGTCCAACTCAGTTTTCTGCCACCAGCTAGTGATGCATCACTTAGCTCATTCTCTCCACTAAGTGAGAGCGAGGTCACCAGGCTTCTGCTTGACTCTAAGCCCACAACCTGTCCCCTCGATCCGATACCATCACATCTCTTGCAGGCGATTGAGCCCACTATCAGCCCTGCTGTGAGTTGTATCATTAACTCCTCTCTGTCCACAGGTGTTTTCCCAGCTGCTTTCAAGCAAGCGCGGGTTACACCACTGCTCAAAAAACCCACTCTCAACCCAGCCCTGGGTAAAAATTACAGGCCGGTCTCACTTCTCCCATTCCTATCAAAAATACTGGAGCGCACAGTCTTCAACCAGCTCTCAGAACACTTGCAGAACAATGATCTACTTGATCAGAATCAGTCTGGCTTTAGGCGGGGCCACTCTACTGAAACTGCACTTTTGTCGGTAACGGAATCACTTCGCTTGGCCAGAGCAGCTGGTCAGTCCTCAGTTCTCTTACTGCTGGATCTGTCTGCTGCCTTTGACACAGTAAACCACCAAATCCTCCTCTCCACACTCTCTTCACTTGGTATCTCAGGATCTGCCCTACAGTGGTTTAAGTCCTACCTCACAGGGAGATCTTTTAGAGTATCATGGAAGGGAGGAGTGTCTAAACTGCATGGCTTATCAACAGGGGTGCCTCAAGGGTCTGTGCTTGGTCCCCTACTTTTCTCAATATACACCACCTCACTTGGTGCAATCATCCGCTCCCATGGCTTTTCTTATCACTGCTATGCAGACGACACACAGCTATTCCTGTCCTTTCCACCAGATGACACAACTGTCTCAACTCGGATCTCATCCTGCCTTGCTGATATTTCTAAATGGATGAGGGAACGTCACCTTCAGCTCAACCTGCCCAAAACGGAGCTCATTATCATCCCAGCCAGTCCCACTGTGGAACCGCAGATCAGTATCCAGCTTGGATCAAATAATCTCTTGCCCACTAAGTCAGCCCGGAATCTGGGTGTCATGATTGATGACCAGCTAACCTTCAAGCTCCATGTGGCCTCGATTGCTCGGTCCTGCCGTTTCGCCCTCTACAACATCAAGAGGATCAGACCCTACTTGACAGAGCATGCTACACAACTCCTGGTACAGGCTCTTATAATATCACGTATTGACTACTGTAACTCATTACTGGCAGGCCTACCTGCATGCACAGTTATACCTCTGCAGTTGATCCAGAACAGCAGCACGTCTGGTCTTCAACCAACCCAAGAGAGCTCATGTCACGCCTCTTTTAATCTCTCTACACTGGCTTCCAGTTGCAGCTCGCATTAAATTCAAAACTCTAATCATTGCTTACAAAGCAGTAACTAAAACTGCTCCTGTTTACCTGGAGTCCCTCATCCAGGTCTACACCCCTTCTCGCCCACTACGCTCAGCCAGCGAAAGGCGCCTGGTACTTCCAGCACATCATGCTCCTAAGTCACTAGCTCGACTCTTCTCCTCTGTTGTCCCTAAATGGTGGAATGAATTACCCAACTCCATTCGATCTACAGACTCCCTGTCTACTTTCAAGAGAAGGCTAAAGACCCAGCTCTTCAGAGAACACTTTGCACTTAGCTAGGCAATTCTCTACTGTTGTCCCCAGTAGTAGATTGAGTCTCAGCCAGACTATTCTCCACTGTTGTCCCCAGTGGTTGAATGAGTTTCCCAACTATAGTTAGCTCGCACTGTCCTGCTCTACTTCTGGGATTTCTTTGCCCAGCTCTTTGGGAATGATCTAGCACTTGGTACTTGGTAAATAGTTGTTGTGAAGCCTAATGAATGGCAATTAGTGATCCCACATTTTCCTTGATTCATTGTTGCTGTCTAAAAACAAACAAACAAAAAAAAAAACATAAAAACAAAAAAAAACAAAAAAAAAAACAAAAAAAAACCGTATATTTTAGGTACTCTGCCTTAAACTCTACACGGCAGCACTTGCGTCCAATTGAACCTGAAGCACTTGATGGCACTTACTGATGTTGTTTCTTCTTGTCTAGATCATTGCTTGTGTTGTTCTTGCTCTCAAATGTACGTCGCTTTGGAGAAAAGCGTCTGCTAAATGACATTGTAACATTGTAACATTGTAACCCAAGAGCAGAGACAGTACCTCACTCACTGAGAACCCTGAATCAAGAGCAGAGACAGTACCTCACTCACTGAGAACCCTGACCCAAGAGCAGAGACAGTACCTCACTCACTGAGAACCCTGAATCAAGAGCAGAGACAGTACCTCACTCACTGAGAACCCTGAATCAAGAGCAGAGACAGTACCTCACTCACTGAGAACCCTGAATCAAGAGCAGAGACAGTGCCTCACTCACTGCGCACCCTGAATCAAGAGCAGAGACAGTACCTCACTCACTGAGAACCCTGAATCAAGAGCAGAGAGAGGAACTCTGTCTCTGAGAGCCCTTACCTCTGAACGAACAGTGCTTTTGCTGCTTTCAGCCTTTGGGAGTCATTGCCAAAGAGACAGCTGACAAGTCTTTTCGCTCTACAGAGATTCATATCCATGTGTTTATGAGTTTAGTCAGGGTGAGGGGCTTCTGAATTTTAATTTTTACTTCCAAATATGAGAGTGGGACTAGGAAAAAAATTTTGCAACTATTGGCCTACAGAATTGTTGTTAATGTAGGTCATGTGTGTTGCAGACCTGCGTCAGGACATGCTGACTCTGCAAATCATCAAAATCATGGAGAACATCTGGCAGAACCAGGGCCTGGACCTGCGGTAAGACCTGTGACATCACTGATTAGGTCATCAATGACACCGTCACACTACTGATTTACCGTGTGTGTGTGTGTGTGTGCGGGTATGGCCTGCTGTACGGTTGTCTGTCCATCGGGGACTGTGTGGGTCTAACAGTGTTTCTGTGTCCAGAATGCTGCCGTACGGCTGTCTGTCCATCGGGGACTGTGTTGGACTGATTGAGGTTGTGAAGAGCAGCTTCACCATCATGCAGATACAGTGCAAAGGAGGCCTGAAGGGGGCGCTGCAGTTCAACTCCAATACACTGCATCACTGGATCAAAGACAAGAACCGCGGCGAGTCGTATGTTAACCTGTCTCTTTACCTGTCTCCCCCCTACCTGTTAGCCTCTACACCTGCCTCTACACCTGTCTCTACACCTGTCTGCCTCTACACCTGTCTCTACACCTGTCTGCCTCTACACCTGTCTCTACAACTGTCTGCCTCTACACCTGTCTCTACAACTGTCTGCCTCTACACCTGTCTCTACACCTGTCTGCCTCTACACCTGTTTCTGCACCTGTCTGTCTCTACACCTGTCTCTACACCTTTCTGACTTTACACCCTTTTGCCTCTACAACAGTCTGTCCCTTACCTGTCTGTCTTCTTCACCTGTCTGTCCCTTACCTGTCTGCCTCTCGCCTTTCTGATTCTACAACTGTCTGCTTCTACACATGTCTGTCCCTTACCTGTCTGTTTCTACACCTGTCTGTCTCTTACCTGTCTGCCTCTACACCTGTCTGTGTCTTACCTTTCTGATTCTACACCTCTCTCTTACCTTTGTGATTCTACACCTGTCTGCCTCTACACCTGTCTATCCCTTTACTGTCTGCCTCTACACCTGTCTGCTTCTGCACCTGTCTGTCCCTTACTTGTCTGCTTCTACACATGTCTGTCTCTTACCCATCTGCCTCTACACCTGTCTGTGTCTTACCTTTCTGATTCTACACCTGTCTGCCTCTACACATCTGTCCTTCACCTGTCTGCTTCTACACCTGTCTGCCTCTTCACCTGTCTGTCCCTTACCTGTCTGTCTTCTACACCTGTCTGTCCCTTACCTGTCTGCTTCTACACATGTCTGCCCCTTACCTGTCTGCCTCTACACCTGTCTGTCTCTTACCTTTCTGATTCTACACCTGTCTGCCTCTACACATGTCTGTCCTTTACCTGTCTGCCTCTACACCTGTCTGCCTCTACACCTGTCTGCTTCTGCACCTGTCTGTCCCTTACCTGTCTGTTTCTACACCTGTCTGTGTCTTACCTTTCTGATTCTACACCTGTCTGCCTCTACACATCTGTCCTTCACCTGTCTGCTTCTACACCTGTCTGCCTCTTCACCTGTCTGTCCCTTACCTGTCTGTCTTCTACACCTGTCTGTCCCTTACCTGTCTGCTTCTACACCTGTCTGCCTCTACACCTGTCTGTCTCTTACCTTTCTGGTTCAACACCTGTCTGCCTCTACACATGTCTGTCCTTTACCTGTCTGCTTCTACACCTGTCTGCCTCTTCACCTGTCTGTCCCTTACCTGTCTGATTCTACACATGTCTGTCCCTTACCTGTCTGCTTCTAGACGTGTCTGTCCCTTACTTGTCTGCCTCTACACCTGTCTGTCTCCTACCTTTCTGATTCTACACCTGTCTGCCTCTACACATGTCTGTCCTTTACCTGTCTGCTTCTAAACACATCTATCCCTTACCTGTCTGCCTCTACACCTGTCTGTCTCTTACCTTTCTGGTTCAACACCTGTCCGCCTCTACACATGTCTGTCCTTTACCTGTCTGCTTCTACACCTGTCTGCCTCTTCACCTGTCTGTCCCTTACCTGTCTGATTCTACACATGTCTGCCTCTACACCTGTCTGCCTCTACACCTGTCTTTCTTATACCTTTCTGATTCTACACCTGTCTGCCTCTACACATGTCTGTCCTTTATCTGTCTGCTTCTACACCTGTCTGCCTCTTCACCAGTCTGCTTCTTCACCTGTCTTTCTCTTACCTGTCTGCTTCTACACCTGTCTGATTCTTCACCTGTCTGTCCCTTACCTGTCTGCTTCTTTACCTGTCTGTCTCTTACCTGTCTGTTTCTTTACCTGTCTGTCCCTTACCTGTCTGCTTCTACACCCGTCTGCTTCTTCACCTGTCTTCTTTTTTACCTGTCTGTCGCTTACCTGTCTTTCCTTTATCTGTCTTTCTCACAGATATGACAGAGCCATAGACCTTTTCACACGCTCCTGTGCTGGTTATTGTGTTGCCACCTTCATTTTAGGAATCGGTGATCGTCACAACTCAAACATCATGGTGAAGGAAAATGGACAGGTGAGACACAAATGGATTGAAAAAGACCTTTTCATGAATCTTCATTCTCTCCCCCTAGCTTTTCTATTCGCTCTTTTTCCTTTGTTGTCTTCCTCACTCGTCTTGCTCTCCTGTCTTTCTCACCTGAATTCTTTGCAGATATCTTCCTTATCCCTCTGCCTAATGTGTCCTTCTCTCCTGTCTTCTTCACCTGTCTTCCTCTCCTGTTTCCTCTCCTGTCTTCCTCTCCTGTCTTTCTCTCCTGTCTTCTTCACCTGTCTTCCTCTCCTGTCTTCTTCACCTGTCTTCCTCTCCCATTTCCTCTCCTGTTTCCTCTCCTGTCTTCTTCACCTGTCTTCCTCTCCTGTTTCCTCTCCTGTCTTCCTCTCCTGTCTTCTTCACCTGTCTTCCTCTCCTGTTTCCTCTCCTGTTTCCTCTCCTGTCTTCCTCTCCTGTCTTCTTCACCTGTCTTCCTCTCCTGTTTCCTCTCCTGTTTCCTCTCCTGTCTTCCTCTCCTGTCTTCCTCTCCTGTCTTCCTCACCTGTCTTCTTCACCTGTCTTCTTCACCTGTCTTCTGCTCCCACAGCTCTTCCACATTGACTTTGGTCACTTTCTGGATCATAAGAAGAAGAAGTTTGGGTATAAAAGGGAGCGGGTTCCCTTCGTGCTGACTCAGGATTTCCTCATCGTCATCAGCAAAGGCATCCAAGAATCCACCAAGACCAAAGAGTTTGAGAGGTCTCACCTATATTCTTTTTTCTAATGATTTCCTGTATCCATCTCTACCTGTCTCATTCGCTGTGTGCCCGATTGTCAGGTTCCAGGAAATGTGTTACAAAGCATACCTCGCCATCCGGCAGCACGCCAGCCTCTTCATTAACCTCTTCTCCCTGCTGCTGGGCTGTGGCATGCCTGAACTCCAGAGCTTTGACGACATTGCCTACCTGAGGAAGACTCTAGCTCTCGGTGAGATGTACGACAATATACAACATAATAAAGAGAACGAAAAGGCACCTAAAAAGTGTAACCTCTCTCTGATTCTCTGACCCTCAGAGAAGACCCAGCAGGAGGCGCTGGAGTATTTTACCAAACAGATGAATGACGCTCATCATGGAGGCTGGAGCACCAAGATGGACTGGATCTTCCACACCATCAGACACATGCCCAACGAGCACTAAGTGTGTGTGTGTGTGTGTGTGGGGGGGTGTGTGTGTGTGTGTGTGTGTGTGGGTGTGTCTGTGTCTGTGTGTGTGTGTGTGTGTGGGGGGGGTAATCAGTGTCTTCCAGCAGTGCTAAGATAAGCATGTTAGCCTGTTAGCTGCTGACATTTTAGGCCACATTTACACCTAAACGATCCCTAGTTTTAGTTTCAAAATCAGTCTTCATTCAGAAAACCACTCTGCTGTGATCCACAAAAAAAAAAAAAAAAAAACACTCCTAAGGCAATAGTATCAACCTTGTTGTAGTCCACCTACTGACTCAGGGGGCCTCCATTGTTGTTGTAGTCCACCTACTGACTCAGGGGTCCTCCATTGTTGTTGTAGTCCATCTATTAGCACAGATGGCCTCCAGTGATGTTGTAGTCCACCTACTAACTAACCTGTCATATAGGAGTGGATTGAACGTATGCATAAAGTCTTTTTTTATAGACGAACTGCAGATTTCTTAAACAGTGGCAGAGATTATGCTTTTTTGTTGGTCGAGCATTAAATTTTTCCTGTTTTTAGAAATGCCAAAACAGAGAAATTTTACCATCAGATCACCATTACCAGCTGATATTGTGTAAACATTACATGTTGAATTGCCAGCTGATGTCATTTAAACATAACAACATGTTGCCATTGCCAGCTGATATCATGTCAACATAATAACATGTTGCAATTGCCAGCTGATGTAATGTCAACGTAATAACATGTTGCCATTGCCAGCTGATGTAATGTCAACGTAATAACATGTTGCCATTGCCAGCTGATGTAATGTCAACGTAATAACATGTTGCCATTGCCAGCTGATGTCATGTAAGCATAATGACACGTTGCCATTGCCAGCTGATGTCATGTAAACATAACAACATATTGCCATTGCCAGCTGATGTCATGTAATAATTACATGTCACCATTGCCTGCTGGTGTCATTGTTATGTAAGTGTGGCCTCAAATGAAATATTTTGGCTATGTTGAATCTTTTGAATCAAACTTTATTGAGACCAGTTGTGTTAACAAAGTTTTAATTTGAATCAAACCAGCTTTATTGAAACCAGCAATGTGAACACTTTGGTCTCTGTGAAAGCAATAAAGCCTCCAATCAGTGATCAATAAGTATGACAATCAGGACCATGGACCCATGAGGAGGCAGAGCTGAGTCCCTTTGCTTACATCGGACTGAATGATCCAATCAGAAGTGTGAATTAAAAGCACAGAACATTTTAAACTTTTATCTACTTCATGTCTTAATCTAGGAAGCTTTAGACCTGGTTTTGATGTGATGTCACACTCTTATGGCCCACACCCACCAGGACAGAGATACTTCCTGTTGCTCAATGTTCAGAGAGGGTGGACCCTATGGACACCTTTTTATACCATGTAGGGACCAAAAGGAGTGATGGCAAGGGTTTGTTTCAATCAGCATGTTGCAAATTTCACAAATAGAGGAGAACAGACCACTTCCTTTAAACAGCAGCACCTATCAGACTTTTATCAGGATCAATCAGGGATCAAAGCCTTCGACAATCTCCATTAATTGTTAGCATTAGCTCTATAAGCTAGGTGTTAGGGTTAGCATGTTAGCCTCTGGAGAACTGTGAGTGATTGGCCATGCTAAGCTAGGTTTTAGCATGTTAGCTTATGGAGCACTGTGAGTGAAAGGCCATGCTAAGCTAGGTTTTAGCATGTTAGCTTATGGAGCACTGTGAGTGAAAGGCCATCTTAAGCTAGGAGTTAGCAAGTTTGCCTTGAGCACTGTGAGTAATAGGCCATGCTAAGATAGGTGTTAGCATGTTAGCCTCTATAGTATTAGCTTAGCTGTTGCACTGTGTAGCATTTGTTAGCATTAGTTTACCTTGGTGAAAGCCCCGCTCCCTCTGGTCAAATGCCACTGCCAAAGATCAAGGGGTGTGGCCTCATTCTAACGGGTAAAAAGCGATGCCATCCTTTTAATGTGACGGTGAGATGAGAGGTTGGTCCAAGACCCTCCAAAAAAATGTAAAAAGTCTAAACCCGCCTCCTCATAAAGGCAGGTTATGCTGTGTGCCATGGATTTTAAAAGTCTGATGTCTGTCCCTTTTATTTTGGAAGTTTAATGTCTGTCCCTTTTATTTTGGAAGTCTAATGTCTGTCCCTTTTATTTTGGAAGTCTAATGTCTGTCCCTTTTATTTTGGAAGTCTAATGCCTGTCCCTTTTATTTTGGAAGTCTAATGCCTGTCCCTTTTATTTTGGAAGTCTAATGCCTGTCCCTTTTATTTTGGAAGTCTAATGCCTGTCCCTTTTATTTTGGAAGTTTAATGTCTGTCCCTTTTATTTTGGAAGTCTAATGTCTGTCCCTTTTATTTTGGAAGTCTAATGTCTGTCCCTTTTATTTTGGAAGTCTAATGCCTGTCCCTTTTATTTTGGAAGTCTAATGTCTGTCCCTTTTATTTTGGAAGTCTAATGTCTGTCCCTTTTATTTTGGAAGTCTAATGCCTGTCCCTTTTATTTTGGAAGTCTAATGCCTGTCCCTTTTATTTTGGAAGTCTAATGTCTGTCCCTTTTATTTTGGAAGTCTAATGTCTGTCCCTTTTATTTTGGAAGTCTAATGCCTGTCCCTTTTATTTTGGAAGTCTAATGTCTGTCCCTTTTATTTTGGAAGTCAAATGTCTGTCCCTTTTATTTTGGAAGTTTAATGTCTGTCCCTTTCATTTTGGAACTCTAATGCCTGTCCCTTTTATTTTGGAAGTCTAATGTCTGTCCCTTTTATTTTGGAAGTTAAATGTCTGTCCCTTTTATTTTGGAAGTCTATCGCTGTCCCTTTTATTTTGGAAGTCTAATGTTTGTCGTATTTATTTTTTCATGAGTGTACTTAGATTCTTTGAATTTTTTTTCACTTCCTGACTGGTTAATGACTGACTGCATGCTCACCCAATCAGATGGCCCAAACAGCCCTATGCCCTTATATGGTGGTGAGGACTTGACTTTGTAGCTTTCAGTGATGTCACTCACTGATCGAAAAAAAAAACAGCTTTCTGCTGCTGTAACAGATAAAACAGATGTTACAGAGTCTGCGCAGTCATGTGACTGCTGTGGCTCCACCTAGTGGTCAATGGCGGTCTTAACTCTTCCTGCCCTGCAGGCCTCTGTGCAGTCACGTGACTAAAGCTATGAATTCAAAAGTTTAAGTCACCTGTGGGTGGAGTCTGACATATGACGTCATACAGCAGGAGAAACTCTTCGATGTATGCCACTGGACATTTCAAAATAAAAGCTCAACAGTTGTGCACTTGCTGTAAGGTAAACTAAGATGGCGCTGTCACTTTCATTTTTCAAATAAAATCTTTTTCTACATTTGTTTCCTGTCTCAATCACTAATGTGTTGTTGGACTAATGTGTATCTTTTTCTACATTTGTTTCCTGTCTTAATCATGAATGTGTTATTAGACTAATGTGTATCTTTTTCTACATTTGTTTCCTGTCTTAATCATGAATGTGTTATTAGACTAATGTGTATCTTTTTCTACATTTGTTTCCTGTCTTAATCATGAATGTGTTATTAGACTAATGTGTATCTTTTTCTACATTTGTTTCCTGTCTTAATCATGAATGTGTTATTAGACTAATGTGTACACAGAGGCATACTGTAGTTTGCCTCCCTGGTCAAAATTTGCTTTAATGTTGAACGGTTCAGCCAGTGGACGATGAAATGATCTCCAAAAGGCTTGAAGCTTCAGACGACTCATTTCCTCTGCAGTGTAAACAGAATTTTTCCACCTTTTACATTTTCAAAGTAACAGAAAAGGAGGAGGGTCCGCAGCAGAGGTTTGGGCGTCCTGCGTAGGTCGTACCCAGCAGCGCCCCCTCTGGCAGCTATCTCAGCTTTGAAAGCTTTTTGTAGCCAGCCAAGAGTGTTTCAGTTCTTGTTTGAAGGGTTTTCACCCGTCCTTCTGAACAAGTCTTCCAGGTCTGTGAAGCTCTTTTCTACAGATTTTGGCTGATGTTCAGGTCAGGAGACCGTGACACCTTCAGCTTGTGCCTCTCACGGTAGTCCATCGTGAACTTATGGTGTGTTTGTGTTCATTTGTAGAAGCCATCCTCTGTTCAACTTCAGCTTTTTTATGGATGTTTTTGTGTTAGCTTACAGAGCTTGTTGGAATGTGAATCCCTCTCCCCTCTACTTGTGAGATGTTCCTGTGCCCTGGCTGAGATACAACCCTAAAGCCTGATCGATCCATGCTTCACAGCTGGAGTGGTGGTGTTATGAAATTCTGTGCCCTTTGTTCTCCCAACAAACCTTTGCTCATGGCAGCCAAAGAGTTTGATTAGAGCCTCATCGGTCCACAGCACTTGTTTTCAAAATGCATCAGTCTTGTCTAAATGCTCCTTTGTAAAATTCAGATGCTGAATTTAGTGATGAGGATGCAGGAGAGGTTTTCTTTTGATGACTCTTCCCTTCGTGATTGAGGAATCACTGAGCAGTGGAACCCGGTACCACAACCCGCGAGTGTGCAGGATCTTCCTGGAGGTCTTTTGCAGTCAAACGGGGGTTCTGGCGTGCTTTTTTTTAGCAATCCTACAAGCAGTTCTTGCCGTTTTTTTTCTTGGTCTACCAGATCTTACATTGACCTCCACTGTTCCTGTTAACTGCCATTTCTGAATTACTTTTCAAGCTGAGCTCCTGCTTTGTGGGCATCAGTCATTTTCATTTTCAGGGTGCTAAGCAACCGCTTTGAGAAAGCCAGGACTGCTGACCTCCTTATGGAGGTCATCCCATCTTCCACTTGATGACTGTATATATATATATATATATATATATATATATATATATATATACATATATATATGTATATATATATATATATATAAATCAGCTATATATTTAGCTACATTTGAGCAGTGATTAATAATTACTGTGATTAAGCAGAGATGGAATATCCATAATCTGCATAAGTTGTTTTAATTTTCATCATTTTTTATTATTATTATTTTTATTGTTATTTGTTGTTGTTATTATTATCATCATCATTTCTATTTAACGCTCATAATTGTCTGACAGAATCTATCCTACTCCAGTACAGCAGGGGGCGGTAGGTTCATCTAATTGCAACCCGCCCTTCAACCACAGGAAGAAGTATTAGGTCCCATCCCCCGTTCCGTATTTCGTCTGCCAGTGCACATGCGCATGCGCAACTGTTGGTAGTCGGTAAGAGGGAACCGCATGAAGAGGCAGAGAGGAGGAAAGAAGAGAAAATAAAGAAATAAAGTAATAAATGAAGAGAGAGAAGGGAGGGATGGATCAGCTGGAACGGTAAGACTGCTTCTTAACGGACCGATGATCGATTAGTAGTCACTAGAGAACTAATTACTGTGATTGATAAGCCTCTGAGCTAACAGTTAGCCTCTGAGCTAACAGTTAGCCTCTGAGCTAACAGTTAGCATAAAAATGTTTGAGTTGTGAATCCTGGCGACAAAAACAAACATGGCGGAAGACTGATGTTGATTCATTTCTACTGGGTTAGACTGTAACTCTGCAGACCTCCAGACTGGTCATACTGGTTTAGAGTCAGCATTCACACTGATGTTGATTCATTTCTACTGGGTTAGACTGTAACTCTGCAGACCTCCAGACTGGTCATACTGGTTTAGAGTCAGCATTCACACTGATGTTGATTCATTTATACTGGGTTAGACTGTAACTCTGCAGACCTCCAGACTGGTCATACTGGTTTAGAGTCAGCATTCACACTGATGTTGATTCATTTATACTGGGTCAGTAAATGCTGGTTTGAGGACCACTCCATGTCCTCCACAGTTTCAGACTCTGTCTCTGTGTTTCAGCTCTAAGGATGAGGAGGAGGAGTCAGACTGTCACCATGACGACAACGACAGCACCAACAACAACAACAGACATAAGGTAAGACACCTCACCTGTCCCTGACCCATTCCACTCCCTCTCTGTTTCTACCTGTATCTAACCTGCCTCTCTCTGTCTGACTCCGCCCCCCATCCTCTTAGACAGTGTGTCCAGGTACAGGTGAGCACCCTCTGCAGTATAACTACACGTTTTGGTACAGCAGGAGAACGCCGAGTCGACCAGCGAGCTCTCAGAGCTACGAACAGAATATACGCCAGATCGGCACCGTGGCATCGGTATGAAAGCATTTATTAGGACAGACATTTGATTTTTTCCGCAGACGTTCAGCTGAATCAGGTTAAAGTATTCTTGTACCATAATGTAGGTCTGTTTATATGAATGTGTCCAGGTGGAGCAGTTCTGGCAGATCTACAGTCACCTGATCAGACCAGGAGATCTGAGTGGACACAGCGACTTTCATTTGTTCAAGGAGGGAATCAAACCAATGTGGGAGGTAACCACGGCATTAACAGTACTACAAAGAAATTACAGACTACAACAGTACTACAGAGAAACTACAGACTACAACAGTACTACAGAGAAAATACAGACTACAACAGTACTACAGAGAAACTACAGACTACAACAGTACTACAGAGAAAATACAGACTACAACAGTACTACAGAGAAAATACAAACTACAACAGTTCTACAGAGAAACTACAGACAACAACAGTACTACAGAGAAATTACAGACTACAACAGTACTACAGAGAAAATACAGACTACAACAGTACTACAGAGAAAATACAGACAACAACAGTACTACAGAGAAACTACAGACTACAACAGTACTACAGAGAAAATACAGACTACAACAGTACTACAGAGAAACTACAGACAACAACAGTACTACAGAGAAACTACAGACAACAACAGTACTACAGAGAAACTACAGACTACAACAGTACTACAGAGAGACTACAGACTACAACAGTTCTACAGAGAAACTACAGACAACAACAGTACTACAGAGAAACTACAGACTACAACAGTACTACAGAGAAAATACAGACTACAACAGTACTAGAGAAACTACAGACAACAACAGTACTACAGAGAAACTACAGACAACATACACAGAGAAACTACAGACAACAACAGTACTACAGAGAAACTACAGACTACAACAGTACTACAGAGAGACTACAGACTACAACAGTTCTACAGAGAAACTACAGACAACAACAGTACTACAGAGAAATTACAGACTACAACAGTACTACAGAGAAAATACAGACTACAACAGTACTACAGAGAAACTACAGACAACAACAGTACTACAGAGAAACTACAGACAACAACAGTACTACAGAGAAACTACAGACTACAACAGTACTACAGAGAGACTACAGACAACAACAGTTCTACAGAGAAACTACAGACAACAACAGTACTACAGAGAAATTACAGACTACAACAGTACTACAGAGAGACTACAGACTACAACAGTACTACAGAGAAACTACAGACAACAACAGTACAACAGAGAAACTACAGACTACAACAGTACTACAGAGAAACGGACAACAACAACAGTTCTACAGAGAAACTACAGACTACAACAGTACTACAGAGAAACTACAGACAACAACAGTACTACAGAGAAACTACGGACAACAACAGTTCTACAGAGAAACTACAGACAACAACAGTACTACAGAGAAACTACAGACAACAACAGTACTACAGAGAAACTACAGACAACAACAGTACTACAGAGAAACTACAGACAACAACAGTACAACAGAGAAACTACAGACTACAACAGTACTACAGAGAAACTACGGACAACAACAGTTCTACAGAGAAACTACAGACTACAACAGTACTACAGAGAAACTACAGACAACAACAGTACTACAGAGAAACTACGGACAACAACAGTTCTACAGAGAAACTACAGACTACAACAGTATTACAGAGAAACTACAGACGACAACAGTACTACTGACTACAACAGTACTACAGAGAAACTATAGACAACAACAGTACTACAGACTACAACAATACTACAGAGAAACTACAGACAACAACAGTTCTACAGAGAAACTACAGACAACAACAGTACTACAGAGAAACTACAGACTACAACAGTACTACAGAGAAAATACAGACTACAACAGTACTACAGAGAAACTACAGACAACAACAGTACTACAGAGAAACTACAGACAACAACAGTACTACAGAGAAACTACAGACAACAACAGTACTACAGAGAAACTACAGACTACAACAGTACTACAGAGAGACTACAGACTACAACAGTTCTACAGAGAAACTACAGACAACAACAGTACTACAGAGAAATTACAGACTACAACAGTACTACAGAGAAAATACAGACTACAACAGTACTACAGAGAAACTACAGACAACAACAGTACTACAGAGAAACTACAGACAACAACAGTACTACAGAGAAACTACAGACTACAACAGTACTACAGAGAAACTACAGACAACAACAGTACTACAGAGAAACTACAGACAACAACAGTACTACAGAGAAACTACAGACTACAACAGTACTACAGAGAGACTACAGACTACAACAGTACTACAGAGAAACTACAGACAACAACAGTACTACAGAGAAACTACAGACTACAACAGTACTACAGAGAAACTACAGACAACAACAGTACTACAGAGAAACTACAGACTACAACAGTACTACAGAGAAACTACAGACAACAACAGTACTACAGAGAAACTACGGACAACAACAGTTCTACAGAGAAACTACAGACAACAACAGTACTACAGAGAAACTACAGACAACAACAGTACTACAGAGAAACTACAGACTACAACAGTACTACAGAGAAACTACGGACAACAACAGTTCTACAGAGAAACTACAGACTACAACAGTACTACAGAGAAACTACAGACAACAACAGTACTACAGAGAAACTACGGACAACAACAGTTCTACAGAGAAACTACAGACTACAACAGTATTACAGAGAAACTACAGACGACAACAGTACTACTGAGTACAACAGTACTACAGAGAAACTATAGACAACAACAGTACTACAGACTACAACAATACTACAGAGAAACTACAGACAACAACAGTCCTACAGAGAAACTACAGACTACAACAGTACTACAGACTACAACAGTACTACAGAGACACTACAGACAACAGCAGTACTACAGAGAGACTACAGACAACAGCAGTACTACAGAGAAACTACAGACAACAACAGTACTACAGAGAAACTACAGACTACAACAGTACTACAGAGAAAATACAGACTACAACAGTACTACAGAGAAACTACAGACTACAACAGTACTACAGAGAAAATACAGACTACAACAGTACTACAGAGAAAATACAAACTACAACAGTTCTACAGAGAAACTACAGACAACAACAGTACTACAGAGAAATTACAGACTACAACAGTACTACAGAGAAAATACAGACTACAACAGTACTACAGAGAAACTACAGACAACAACAGTACTACAGAGAAACTACAGACAACAACAGTACTACAGAGAAACTACAGACTACAACAGTACTACAGAGAGACTACAGACTACAACAGTTCTACAGAGAAACTACAGACAACAACAGTACTACAGAGAAACTACAGACTACAACAGTACTACAGAGAAAATACAGACTACAACAGTACTACAGAGAAACTACGGACAACAACAGTTCTACAGAGAAACTACAGACTACAACAGTATTACAGAGAAACTACAGACGACAACAGTACTACTGACTACAACAGTACTACAGAGAAACTATAGACAACAACAGTACTACAGACTACAACAATACTACAGAGAAACTACAGACAACAACAGTCCTACAGAGAAACTACAGACTACAACAGTACTACAGACTACAACAGTACTACAGAGACACTACAGACAACAGCAGTACTACAGAGAGACTACAGACAACAGCAGTACTACAGAGAAACTACAGACAACAACAGTACTACAGAGAAACTACAGACTACAACAGTACTACAGAGAAACTACAGACTACAGCAGTACTACAGAGAAACTACAGACTACAACAGTACTACAGAGAAAATACAGACTACAACAGTACTACAGAGAAAATACAGACTACAACAGTACTACAGAGAAAATACAAACTACAACAGTTCTACAGAGAAACTACAGACAACAACAGTACTACAGAGAAATTACAGACTACAACAGTACTACAGAGAAAATACAGACTACAACAGTACTACAGAGAAACTACAGACAACAACAGTACTACAGAGAAACTACAGACAACAACAGTACTACAGAGAAACTACAGACTACAACAGTACTACAGAGAGACTACAGACTACAACAGTTCTACAGAGAAACTACAGACAACAACAGTACTACAGAGAAACTACAGACTACAACAGTACTACAGAGAAAATACAGACTACAACAGTACTACAGAGAAACTACAGACAACAACAGTACTACAGAGAAACTACAGACAACAACAGTACTACAGAGAAACTACAGACAACAACAGTACTACAGAGAAACTACAGACTACAACAGTACTACAGAGAGACTACAGACTACAACAGTTCTACAGAGAAACTACAGACAACAACAGTACTACAGAGAAATTACAGACTACAACAGTACTACAGAGAGACTACAGACTACAACAGTACTACAGAGAAACTACAGACAACAACAGTACAACAGAGAAACTACAGACTACAACAGTACTACAGAGAAACTACGGACAACAACAGTTCTACAGAGAAACTACAGACTACAACAGTACTACAGAGAAACTACAGACAACAACAGTACTACAGAGAAACTACGGACAACAACAGTTCTACAGAGAAACTACAGACAACAACAGTACTACAGAGAAACTACAGACAACAACAGTACTACAGAGAAACTACAGACAACAACAGTACAACAGAGAAACTACAGACTACAACAGTACTACAGAGAAACTACGGACAACAACAGTTCTACAGAGAAACTACAGACTACAACAGTACTACAGAGAAACTACAGACAACAACAGTACTACAGAGAAACTACGGACAACAACAGTTCTACAGAGAAACTACAGACTACAACAGTATTACAGAGAAACTACAGACGACAACAGTACTACTGACTACAACAGTACTACAGAGAAACTATAGACAACAACAGTACTACAGACTACAACAATACTACAGAGAAACTACAGACAACAACAGTACTACAGAGAAACTACAGACTACAACAGTACTACTGACTACAACAGTACTACAGAGACACTACAGACAACAGCAGTACTACAGAGAGACTACAGACAACAGCAGTACTACAGAGAAACTACAGACAACAACAGTACTACAGAGAAACTACAGACTACAACAGTACTACAGAGAAACTATAGACTACAACAGTACTACAGAGAAACTACAGACGACAACAGTACTACAGACTCCAACAGTACTATAGAGAAACTATAGACTACAACAGTACTACAGACTACAACAGTACTACAGAGAAACTACAGACAACAGCAGTACTACAGAGAAACTACAGACAACAACAGTACTACAGAGAAACTACAGACTACAACAGTACTACTGACTAGCACAGTATTACAGAGAAACTACAGACAACAACAGAACTACAGAGAAACTACAGACTACAACAGTACTACTGACTACAAAAGTACTACAGAGAAACTACAGACTACAACAGTACTACAGAGAAACTATAGACGACAACAGTACTACTGACTACAACAGTACTACAGAGAAAATACAGACTACAACAGTACTACTGACTACAACAGTACTACAGAGAAACTATAGACTACAACAGTACTACTGACTACAACAGTACTACAGAGAAAATACAGACTACAACAGTACTACTGACTACAACAGTACTACAGAGAAAATACAGACTACAACAGCACTAAAAGAGAAAATACAGACTACAACAGTACTACAGAGAAACTTCACACTACAACAGTACTAAAAGAGAAAATACAGACTACAACAGTACTACAGAGAAACTGCACACTACAACAGTACTAAAGAGCAACTACAACCGTTCTCCAGTAAGGGTTTATGGTAAGGGTCTAATCTCAGTCTCATTCCTTTTTCAGGATGAGTCAAACCGTAGCGGTGGGAAGTGGATCATCCGTCTGCGTAAAGGTCTGGCCAGTCGTTTCTGGGAGAATATCATCCTCGCAATGCTGGGTGAGCAGTTCATGGTGGGAGAGGAGATCTGTGGGGTTGTGGTCTCAATCCGCTTCCAGGTACTACTCCAGGACTACATCCTCAAGAATATACAAGAAATCTTGAAAATTTTGCTTCTGCTACTGTGATTTTACACTCACCAATGCATCATTACATCTGTTCTTACTTGGTACTAGGTGTCAGGGTTAGGTGCTGGTCTTTGTTCTAGGTGTCAGAGTTAGGTGCTGGTCTTTGTTCTAGGTGTCAGGGTTAGTTGCTGTTCTTTGTTCTAGGTGTCAGGGTTAGTGGTTGGTGTTTGTTCTAGGTGTCAGGGTTAGTGGTTTGTCTTTGTTCTAGGTGTCAGGGTTAGTGGTTGGTCTTTGTTCAAGGTGTCAGGGTTAGGTGCTGGTCTTTTTTCTAGGTGTCAGGATTAGGTGTTGGTCTTTGTTCTAGGTTGTCAGGGTTAGTGGTTGGTCTTTGTTCCAGGTGTCAGGTTTAGTGGTTGGTTCATGTATTTGATGTTCATTTTTGTTGTTCTTACATCAGCTCTCTCTCCTTCGTGCAGGAAGACATCCTGTCCATCTGGAACAAGACGTCCAATGATCTGACAACCACGTCCAGAATCAGAGACACATTACGTCGAGTCCTGAACCTGCCCACCAACACCATCATGGAGTACAAGACTCACAATGACAGCCTCAGGTACTGTGATCATCAATACTACCACTGCAGTACTACAGCACTGTGTGTGTCCTTGCTCTGTCGATGAGGATTTCAGGCTGATGTGGTTCTTGAATTCATGAAGACCTGATTTTCTGCGTTGGATGGCCTGGTTTTCAGGTGGTAGCAGTGCAGAAAGACATTTGTCAGTTAGATAGTAGTTGGGCACCAAAGATGGAATGCTGTCTCCCTCTCTGTTTTAAATCCTCACATAAGTGTAGGTACAGCAAGTAAATGATTGTTAGACTGTTTGAGATATTTGATTAAACATCTGTAAGGAACATGCATGTGTGGGATGAACAGCAGAGCATTATTTGGAGTGAGCCACAGAATCATCTCCAAACTAAAGTCCAAGTTCCAACTTGGGGGATTTCAGAGACAGGCCGTGAAGTGGGCACCCCATGAAGGCTTTTTCCTCACCCTGTCAGCTCTTAGGAAACTGCCAGGATTGTCCTTCGCCATCAACCCTGTTACCTGAACATGTGGAGGAACGTCCTGTTCAGAGATGAGTCCAGATTCTGCCTACAGCAGTCGGATGGTAGGGTCAGAGTGTGGAGAGGAGAAGATCTTTGGGTGGAGGCAGTGTGATGGTGTGGGGCGGCATCTCCCTCACTGGAAAAACCAGGCTTGTCATCTTTGCATGAAATCTCAATGCAGAGAAATATGAAGATGAGATTCTGCAACCAGTGTCAGTGAGGGGGAGGAGCCAGGCTGGTGAGGCTGTGTCTGGTCCTTCTGCTGAGGCTCCTGTTTGTCAATGATGAATTTGTTAAATCACCAATCTGTCTGTTTCTTCAGACTTAAGTCATCTGATCCAGTTTGGATCAACCTCATCCTCAGCTCTGCTGCTCATCCCACAGAGACGTGATCCTTACAGGTGTGGCTCCATTAAAAAGGGAAATAAACAGGCTTTACAGCGGGATAAGATTTTTTAAGAAAAATTGTTACAAGAAATAATCTAACAAACACCCACTACTTACTTTTTGTGGTAGGTTTTTTTCTCTGAGTTTAAACACTCCTCCAGACAACAAGAGTCTATAAAATGTGTAGATAAACACTCACCAGGGAGGAAGGCTGACGTAGCATCCTGTTAGGACCTAATTATGTAGACAATGATAATACTTATCGTTTGCTCCCATCTACCACCAGTATATTGGAAATAAAACTGTTAGGGTCTCCGCACCTTAAGTCTGCTTCCATTTGTCTTGGAATGAGGGAATAGATCACACCTGACCATCAAACTGCCCTGTAGTTACCTGTCCAAATGCTCTGAGCGCCTGATAAAGGAGCTGCTCTACTAGTGCATCTCAAAAAATTAGAATATCATGAAAAAGTTCAATATTTTTTGTCACTTGTTTCTGAAAGGTAAACCCATGTATTATATAGACTTATTACACGCAGAGTGAAATATTTCAAGCCTTTATTTCTGTAAATGTTGATGATTATGGCTTACAAATAAGAAAACCCAAAATTCGGTGTCTCCAAAAATTAGAATATTACATCAGATCAATAAAAAAGGATATTTTCAACAGAAATGTCAGGCTTCTAAAAGTCTGTTCATTTCTATGCATCAATACTTGGTTGGGCCTCCTTTTGCATGAATTACTGCATCAGTGCGGCGTGGCATGGAGGTGATCAGCCTGTGGCACTGCTCAGGTGTAATGAAGCCCAGGTTGCTTTGATAGCGGCCTTCAGGTCATCTGCATTGTTGGGTCTGGTGTCTCTCATCTTCCATAGATTCTCTATGGGGTTCAGGTCAGAATCACAGTAACACCATGGTCATTGAAGCAGCTTTTGGTACCTTTGGCAGTGTGGGCAGGTGCCAAGTCCTGCTGAAAAATGAAATCAGCATCTCCATGGTGCTGGTCAGCAGAAGGAAGCATGAAGGTCTCTGAAATGTCCTGGTAGATGCTGTGTTGACCTTTGACCTGATAAAACACAGTGGACCAACACCAGCAGATGCCATGGCAGCCCAGATCATCACTGACTGTGGAAACTTCACACTGGACTTCATCAACGTGGATTCTGGTCCTCTCCACTCTTCCTCCAGACTCTGGGACCTGGATTTCCAAATGACATGAAAAATTTACTTTCACCTGAAAAGAGGATTTTTGACCACTGAGACCACAACAGTCCAGTTCTTTTTCTCCACAGTTCAGGTAAGACTCTTCTGACGTTGTCTCTGGTTCAGGAGTGGACTGACACGAGGAATGCCACATTTGTGGTCCATGTCTAGGATTGGTCTGTAGTCCAGGTCTAGGACTGTCTGTAGTCCAGGTCTAGGATCCTCAGTCCACTCCTTGTGAAGCTCCCCCAGATTCTTGAATGGATTTTTCTTGACAATCCTCTCCAGGCTGCGGTTCTCCCTCATGCTGGTGCTCCTTTTCCTACCACACTTTTTCCTTCCACTCAACTTTCTCTGATTCTCCTTGGATACAGCACTCTGTGAACAAGCAGCTTCTTTAGCAATGACCTTTGACCTTGCCCTCCTTGTGGAGGGTGTCAGTGTCTGTGTTCTGGACATCTGTCCAGTCTGCAGTCTTCCCCATGATTGTGGATCCTACTGACCCAGACTGAGACCATCTAAAGGCTCAGGAAACCTTTGCAGGTGTTTGGAGTTCATTACCTGGTTAGGGTGTGACACCATGACTTTACAATATTCAACTTTTTCACAATATTCTCGTTTTCTGAGACACTGAATTTTGGCTTTCTTATCTGTAAACCATAATCATCAACATTTACAGAAATAAAGGCCTGAAATATTTCACTCTATGTGTAATGAGTCTAAATAATATATGGTTTTCACTTTCGGAAGAGGGACAAAAAATTAGGGCTGACGGCTTTAATTCGATTGGTCGATTAATTGGTCGAAAAGCTTTAGTTCGACCAAGATCACCCTGGTCGGCGACTCGCCCCGCCCCCCCAAGACGTTGGTCTGTGGGCAAAAGCGTGTGAGCAGCTGCCAGAGAGAGACATGCTGCTGGGAACAGGAGCAACGCAGCTCTAGGAATTACAGGTAGAGAAGCACACAAAGCTAGCAGAGTGGGATGTTTTCTGATATTTTACAGCACAAAACATCAACTCCTCACAAAGTTGCAGGCTGTTTGTATTGAAGTGGCGCTGCTGAGTCTCTCTGATCTGCACTCCCTCACTGCATCAACTCCCACGGTCAGTTTAATTCACCTGTCGGAAATAGGCTGCGTAGTATCATCTCTTTTTATAATCCCCTTTAAAGTGTCCACGTTAGCGTTAGCTTCTCTTACAGCCACACAGAGAGGAGAGGTGACAAAAGGCGATGTCTGCTGGGCGAGCGAACTTTTTCCTCTCACCTACATAAATAAACGCTGCATGCCGTCTGCTTTATGCTCATAAATAACCCAGCACGGGCTGGATCAAGTGATCCTGTTATTAGTTACCGTTATAAATGGATGAAAAACGATGATCTGAGGTTATTTTGTAGGCTGTATGAGTTTGAAGAGTTTCCGCGCCGGGATCACGGCGATCAAAGGCAGGTGCGCACTGATCGTCTCTCAATTAATTTTATTATATAGTAAGACGTGACGAGCCGAAAAGATATATTAATGCTTCAAAAGGCTTGTTACGTTCGTTTAGGGATCATTTAGAGTACCAAGCAGGTGCAGTGAGGAGCCTGGATGGATTGAATTAGTCCCCAACAAGGTAATTTTTTTTAATTAATGAATTTTTTAACCTGAACAATTAATCAATTATTTGGTGCCTGCATGCGATTTTTGTCGACCACGTTTTTATTTTGTTGTCTACAGCCCTACAAAAAATACTGAACTTTTTCATGATATTCTACATTTTTGAGATGCACTAGTAAATGAAGCATCTGTAACTCCTTAATGCTAATGGCTTGTTCCTGAGGGCCAACGCTGAAGGTCTACACATCACATATTGATTGTTAATATCCGGTCTGTTGTTGTGGGAAACCATAACAAAACAGTAAAGTTTGTGCTGAACTCCAAGAATACTGCACTTGTGTTCCTTCTCCTGGACCCATCTATGTGGTGGTTCCTGATCCTCTGACTCCAGCCTCAGTCCAGTCCCCTAAGTTTTTGAATCTGCTTTGTTTGACAATCCTCTGCAGGCAGAACTCATCCATGTTGGTTGGTCTCCTTTTCTGGCCAAAGTCAACTTTCCATGAATCTGCTAATACAGCCTCTGAGAATAGCCTGACCTCTAGCAGTGACCTTCTGTTGGTTGGTCTCCTTAAATATCTCTGATACAGCCTCTGAGAACAGCCTGACCTCTAGCAGTGACCTTCTGTGGCTGACCCTCCTTAAATATCTCTGATACAGCCTCTGAGAACAGCCTGACCTCTAGCAGTGACCTTCTGTGGCTTGCCCTCCATGAGAACAATAACAAATATATACACATTTAAATTGAAAGAATAATGTAATGACGGTTTCTCCTTCTCTAGGGACAACTCGAGCTTCAGGAACACTAAGATTTCTCTCTGAAGGCCAGTGAGTCAGCTGACTGTCCTTCTGTCTAACCAGGATTCAGATCACCAATGGTATTGGACCAATGAAGTCACTGATCTGGACTGATCTGTTGATTTGCCAGTGGTTGATTTTTGAACATCAGACTTTTTTTCCTCCTTAAATTAAAAACAGCAGGATCCAGCTGAAGAGGGTCCTTGTTTCTACTAATGGGTTTTCTCCTGGAGTGTCCTTCATACCCGATGTGCCTGTCAGACCCCCCCTCCATCATGTTTCGGTCTCTGCCTGGACTCCATTGAAAAGTCAACTTTTGTGGTTGATTTCAGACTCTGAAGGACTTGGTGCCATCCCAGTTAAAATGCTGCTAACTAGCTTTGATTCAGTTGTTGATTTCTAAGCAGGTTTGTCTAAAAACTGACCTAGTTTATCCATGCTGTGAGTCTAAATGCTGTTAATTGACTGAATATGACATGCAATCAGATTCTATGAAATCCAGATTAGAGAAGTAAGTTAATGGTGTGACTTCAGGAGATCTGAGCATTTCTTTAGTTGTTAATCTGAGATTTCAGCCGTATGTTTAGGTATGATAGACTTTAACTACGCTGGCTTTGTTCATCTTTAAAGTGTTTGAAGGACTGAAGTTTGAGCTACAAACTACATTTCTATAAGAAATACAGTTAATTTATAAATACTGATGCATCAAATATGAATAAAAATAACCGTTATGCCCATCCCTAACACAGATGGATCATCTGGAGGAAAACTGACAAAATGAGCTTCTCTCCTGTGGTTCAAGAGTTTCTATCAGTAAAGACGAGCAGACGGTCCACTAGGAGGCATCACCACTCACATATGTAGGAGACCAATAATAAACCAGTATAAACCAGTTTGACTAGCCCAGTGATCACTGGTGACAGAAGGAGACGGGGTTTCCTACATTTAGTTTGCTGTTGTTTACTTGTGTACATAAAAATAAATTATGTTTATTTCTGTTTTCATTCAATAAAAGTCAAAAACAGAATTTTGGTTGTCTAGATTTGTTGTTTAATCTATACACTACATACACTAGTGCTCAAAAGTTTGGGATCACTTGGAATTTTTTAGTTTTCCATGGAAAAACTGGTGATATGAGTCTAAATAGGAAATACAGCAAATAGACTAGACATGCTTACACTGTCAGTTAGAAATAATGATTTTAATAAAAAATGTTCTTTAAACTTTGCCCTCATAGAATAAACACCTTTTGCAGCAGTTACAGCCGTGCAGACCTTTGACAATCTAGCTGTCAGGTTTTCAAGGTAATCTGATGGTGATCTGAATTCACCCCATGCTTCCTGGAGAATCTCCCACAAGATGGATTGGCTTGATGTAGTCTTCCTTCGTACCGTACGGTTTAGCTCCTCCCACAACAGCTCAGTGGAGTTCAGGACTGACCACTGGCCAATCCATTACAGTCAGAATTCTGGCTGACTGCTCATTCTTTAAATATCTCGTAGATATGTTGGAGGTGAGTTTGGGTCATTATCCTGTTGTAGGATGAAACTGGCTCCAGTGAAGGTCTGTCCCCATGGTATGGCATGGCACTGGAAGAGCTTGTGATAGCTTTCCTTCCCCTAGATCCCTTTCTCTTTAAAATTCTCCTACCACCTCCAAGCCCCCAGACCATCATGCTGTCTCCACCTCCAAAGCCCCTCATACCATCACACTGTCTCCACCTCCAAGCCCCCAGGCCATCACACTGTCTCCACCTCCAAGCCCACAGGCCATCACACTGTCTCCCCCTCCAAGCCCCCAGGCCATCACGCTGTCTCCACCTCCAAAGCACCTCATACCATCACACTGTCTCCACCTCCAAGCCAACAGGCCATCACACTGTCTCCACCTCCAAGTCCACAGGCCATCACGCTGTCTCCACCTCCAAAGCCCCTCATACCATCACACTGTCTCCATCTCCAAGCCCCCAGGCCATCACACTGTCTCCGCCTCCAAGCCCACAGGCCATAACGCTGTCTCCACCTCCAAATCCCCTCATACCATCACACTGTCTCCACCTCCAAGCCCCCAGACCATCACGCTGTCTCCACCTCCAAATCCCCTCATACCATCACGCTGTCTCCACCTCCAAGCCCCCAGACCATCACACTGTCTCCACCTCCAAGCCCACAGGCCATCACACTGTCTCCACCTCCAAGCCAACAGGCCATCACGCTGTCTCCACCTCCAAGCCCACAGGCCATCACGCTGTCTCCACCTCCAAGCCCCCATATCATCACACTGTCTCCACCTCCAAATCACCCCAGGCCATCATGCTGTCTCCACCTCCAAGCCCACAGGCCATCACGCTGTCTCCACCTCCAAGCCGACAGGCCATCACGCGGTCTCCACCTCCAAAGCCCCCCATACCATCACACTGTCTCCACCTCCAAAGCAACCCAGACCATCACACTGTCTCCACCTCCAAATCATCTCATACCATCACGCTGTCTCCACCTCCAAAGCAACCCAGGCCATCACACTGTCTCCACCTCCAAATCACCCCAGACCATCACACTGTCTCCACCTTCAAGCCCCCAGACCATCACACTGTCTCCACCTCCAAATCCCTTCATATCATCACACTGTCTCCACCTCCAAATCCCCTCATACCATCACACTGTCTCCACCTCCAAGCCCCCAGGCCATCACACTGTCTCCACCTCCAAGCCAACAGGCCATCACGCTGTCTCCACCTCCAAATCCCCTCATACCATCACACTGTCTCCACCTCCAAGCCCCCAGGCCATCACACTGTCTCCACCTCCAAGGCCCCCAATACCATCACACTGTCTCCACCTCCAAATCCCCTCATACCATCACACTGTCTCCACCTCCAAGCCCCCAGGCCATCACACTGCCTCCATCTCCAAGGCCCCCCATACCATCACACTGTCTCCACCTCCAAATCCCCTCATACCATCACACTGTCTCCACCTCCAAATCCCCTCATACCATCACACTGTCTCCACCTCCAAAGCAACCCAGACCATCACACTGTCTCCACCTCCAAGCCCCCAGGCCATCACACTGTCTCCACCTCCAAGCCCCCAGACCATCACACTGTCTCCACCTCCAACGCCCCCAGACCATCACACTGTCTCCACCTCCAAGGCCCCAGGCCATCACACTGTCTCCACCTCCAAGGCCCCCAATACCATCACTCTGTCTCCACCTCCAAATCCCCTCATACCATCACACTGTCTCCACCTCCAAGCCCCCAGGCCATCACACTGCCTCCATCTCCAAGGCCCCCCATACCATCACACTGTCTCCACCTCCAAATCCCCTCATACCATCACACTGTCTCCACCTCCAAATCCCCTCATACCATCACACTGTCTCCACCTCCAAAGCAACCCAGACCATCACACTGTCTCCACCTCCAAGCCCCCAGGCCATCACACTGTCTCCACCTCCAAGCCCCCAGACCATCACACTGTCTCCACCTCCAAATCCCCTCATATCATCACTCTGTCTCCACCTCCAACGCCCCCAGACCATCACACTGTCTCCACCTCCAACGCCCCCAGACCATCACACTGTCTCCACCTCCAAATAACCACAGGCCATCACACTGTCTCCACCTCCAAATCACCCCAGGCCATCACGCTGACTCCACCTTCAAGCCCCCAGACCATCACGCAGTCTCCACCTCCAAGCCCCAGACCATCACACTGTCTCCACCTCCAAGCCCCAGGCCATCACACTGTCTCCACCTCCAAGCCCCCAGACCATCACGCTGTCTCCATCTCCAAAGCCTCCCAGACCATCACACTGTCTCCACCTCCAAATCACCCCAGGCCCTCACGCTGTCTCCACCTTCAAGCCCCCAGACCATCACACTGTCTCCACCTCCAACGCCCCCAGACCATCACGCTGTCTCCACCTCCAAGCCCCCAGGCCATCACACTGTCTCCACCTCCAAATCCCCTCATACCATCACACTGTCTCCACCTCCAAGCCCCCAGGCCATCACACTGCCTCCATCTCCAAGGCCCCCCATACCATCACACTGTCTCCACCTCCAAATCCCCTCATACCATCACACTGTCTCCACCTCCAAAGCAACCCAGACCATCACACTGTCTCCACCTCCAAGCCCCAGGCCATCACACTGTCTCCACCTCCAAGCCCCCAGACCATCACACTGTCTCCACCTCCAAATCCCCTCATATCATCACACTGTCTCCACCTCCAACGCCCCCAGACCATCACGCTGTCTCCACCTCCAACGCCCCCAGACCATCACACTGTCTCCACCTCCAAATAACCACAGGCCATCACGCTGTCTCCACCTTCAAGCCCCCAGACCATCACGCAGTCTCCACCTCCAAGCCCCCAGACCATCACACTGTCTCCATCTCAAAGCCCCCAGGACATCACACTGTCTCCACCTCCAAGCCCCCAGACCATCACGCTGTCTCCATCTCCAAAGCCTCCCAGACCATCACACTGTCTCCACCTCCAAATCACCCCAGGCCATCACGCTGTCTCCACCTTTAAGCCCCCAGACCATCACGCAGTCTCCACCTCCAAGCCCCCAGACCATCACACTGTCTCCACCTCAAAGCCCCCAGGCCATCACACTGTCTCCACCTCCAAGCCCCCAGACCATCACGCAGTCTCCATCTCCAAAGCCCCCCAGACCATCACACTGTCTCCACCTCCAAGCCCCCAGACCATCACACTGTCTCCACCTCCAAATCCCCTCATATCATCACTCTGTCTCCACCTCCAACGCCCCCAGACCATCACACTGTCTCCACCTCCAACTCCCCTCAGACCATCACACTGTCTCCACCTCCAAGCCCCCAGGCCATCACACTGTCTCCACCTCCAAGGCCCCCAATACCATCACACTGTCTCCACCTCCAAATCCCCTCATACCATCACACTGTCTCCACCTCCAAGCCCCCAGGCCATCACACAGCGTCCAGCGCCAAGGCCCCCCAGACCATCACACTGTCTCCACCGCCAAATCCCTCATACCATCACACTGTCTCCACCTCCAAATCCCCTCATACCATCACACTGTCTCCACCTCCAAAGCAACCCAGACCATCACACTGTCTCCACCTCCAATCCCCCAGGCCATCACACTGTCTCCACCTCCAAGCCCCCAGACCATCACACTGTCTCCACCTCCAAATCCCCTCATATCATCACTCTGTCTCCACCTCCAACGCCCCCAGACCATCACACTGTCTCCACCTCCAACGCCCCCAGACCATCACACTGTCTCCACCTCCAAATAACCACAGGCCATCACACTGTCTCCACCTCCAAATCACCCCAGGCCATCACGCTGACTCCACCTTCAAGCCCCCAGACCATCACGCAGTCTCCACCTCCAAGCCCCCAGACCATCACACTGTCTCCACCTCAAAGCCCCCAGGCCATCACACTGTCTCCACCTCCAAGCCCCCAGACCATCACGCTGTCTCCATCTCCAAAGCCTCCCAGACCATCACACTGTCTCCACCTCCAAATCACCCCAGGCCATCACGCTGTCTCCACCTTCAAGCCCCCAGACCATCACGCAGTCTCCACCTCCAAGCCCCCAGACCATCACGCTGTCTCCACCTCCAAATCACCCCAGGCCATCACACTGTCTCCACCTCCAAATCCCCTCATACCATCACACTGTCTCCACCTCCAAGCCCCCAGGCCATCACACTGCCTCCATCTCCAAGGCCCCCCATACCATCACACTGTCTCCACCTCCAAATCCCCTCATACCATCACACTGTCTCCACCTCCAAAGCAACCCAGACCATCACACTGTCTCCACCTCCAAGCCCCAGGCCATCACACTGTCTCCACCTCCAAGCCCCCAGACCATCACACTGTCTCCACCTCCAAATCCCCTCATATCATCACACTGTCTCCACCTCCAACGCCCCCAGACCATCACGCTGTCTCCACCTCCAACGCCCCCAGACCATCACACTGTCTCCACCTCAAAATAACCACAGGCCATCACGCTGTCTCCACCTTCAAGCCCCCAGACCATCACGCAGTCTCCACCTCCAAGCCCCCAGACCATCACACTGTCTCCATCTCAAAGCCCCCAGGACATCACACTGTCTCCACCTCCAAGCCCCCAGACCATCACGCTGTCTCCATCTCCAAAGCCTCCCAGACCATCACACTGTCTCCACCTCCAAATCACCCCAGGCCATCACGCTGTCTCCACCTTTAAGCCCCCAGACCATCACGCAGTCTCCACCTCCAAGCCCCCAGACCATCACACTGTCTCCACCTCAAAGCCCCCAGGCCATCACACTGTCTCCACCTCCAAGCCCCCAGACCATCACGCAGTCTCCATCTCCAAAGCCCCCCAGACCATCACACTGTCTCCACCTCCAAATCACCCCAGGCCATCACGCTGTCTCCACCTTCAAGCCCCCAGACCATCACGCAGTCTCCACCTCCAAGTCCCCAGACCATCATACTTTCTCCACATCCAAGCCCCCAGACCATCACACTGTCTCCACCTCCAAGCCCCCAGACCATCACACTGTCTCCACCTTCAAGCCCCCAGACCATCACGCTGTCTCCACCTCCAAGCCCCCAGACCATCACACTGTCTCCACCTCCAAAGCAACCCAGACCATCACACTGTCTCCACCTCCAAATCACCCCAGGCCATCACACTGTCTCCACCTTCAAGCCCCCAGACCATCACGCAGTCTCCACCTCCAAGCCCCCAGACCATCACGCAGTCTCCACCTCAAAGCCCCCAGGCCATCACACTGTCTCCACCTCCAAGCGCCCAGACCATCACGCTGTATCCATCTCCAAAGCCCCCCAGACCATCACACTGTCTCCACCTCCAACGCCCCCAGACCATCACGCTGTCTCCACCTCCAAGCCCCCAGACCATCACCATGTCTCCACCTTCAAGCCCCCAGACCATCACGCTGTCTCCACCTCCAAGCCCCCAGACCATCACACTGTCTCCACCTCCAAAGCAACCCAGACCATCACACTGTCTCCACCTCCAAATCACCCCAGGCCATCACACTGTCTCCACCTTCAAGCCCCCAGACCATCACGCAGTCTCCACCTCCAAGCCCCCAGACCATCACGCAGTCTCCACCTCAAAGCCCCCAGGCCATCACACTGTCTCCACCTCCAAGCGCCCAGACCATCACGCTGTATCCATCTCCAAAGCCCCCCAGACCATCACACTGTCTCCACCTCCAACGCCCCCAGACCATCACGCTGTCTCCACCTCCAAGCCCCCAGACCATCACGCTGTCTCCATCTTCAAGCCCCCAGGCCATCACACTGTCTCCACCTCCAAGCCCCCAGGCCATCACACTGTCTCCACCTCCAAGCCCCCAGACCATCACGCTGTCTCCACCTTCAAGCCCCCAGACCATCACACTGTCTCCACCTCCAAGCCCCCCAGACCATCACACGGTCTCCACCTTCAAGCCCCCAGACCATCTTGCTGTCTCCACCTCCAAGGCCCAAGACCATCACACTGCCCCACCTCCAAAGCCCCAGACCATCACACTTTCTCCACCTCCAAGCCCCCAGACCATCACACTGTCTCCACCTCCAAGCCCCCAGACCATCACGCTGACTCCACCTCCAAGCCCCCAGACCATCACACTTTCTCCACCTCCAAGCCCCCAGACCATCACACTGTCTCCACCTCCAAATCACCCCAGGCCATCACGCTGTCTCCACCTCCAAGCCCCCAGACCATCACGCTGACTCCACCTTCAAGCCCCCAGACCATCACGCTGTCTCCACCTTCAAGCCCCCAGACCATCACACTGTCTCCACCTCCAAGCCCCCCAGACCATCACACTGTCTCCACCTTCAAGCCCCCAGACCATCTTGCTGTCTCCACCTCCAAGGCCCAAGACCATCACACTGCCCCACCTCCAAAGCCCCAGGCCATCACACTTTCTCCACCTCCAAGCCCCCAGACCATCACACTGTCTCCACCTCCAAGCCCCCCCAAACCATCACGCTGTCTCCACCTCCAAGCCCCCAGACCATCACACTTTCTCCACCTCCAAGCCCCCAGACCATCACACTGTCTCCACCTCCAAATCACCCCAGGCCATCACGCTGTCTCCACCTTCAAGCCCCCAGACCATCACGCTGTCTCCACCTTCAAGCTCCCAGACCATCACGCTGTCTCCACCTCCAAGCCCCCAGACCATCTTGCTCTCTCCACCTCCAAGCCCCCAGACCATCACACTGTCTCCACCTCCAAGCCCCCCAGACCATCAAGCTGTCTCCACCTCCAAGCCCCCAGGCCATCACACTGTCTCCCACTCCAAAGACCCCCATACCATCACGCTGTCTCCACCTCTAAATCACCCCAGACCATCACGCTGTCTCGACCTTCAAGCCCCCAGACCATCACACAGTCTCCACCTCCAAGCCCCCAGACCATCACACTGCCCCACCTCCAAGCCCCCAGACCATCACACTGTCTCCACCTCCAAGCCCCCAGACCATCACACTGTCTCCACCTCCAAGCCCCTCAGACCATCACGCTGACTCCACCTTCAAGCCCCCAGACCATCACACTTTCTCCACCTCCAAGCCCCCAGACCATCACACTGTCTCCACCTTCAAGCCCCCAGACCATCACGCTGTCTCCACCTCCAAGGCCCCAGACCATCACACTGCCCCACCTCCAAATCACCCCAGACCATCATACTTTCTCCACCTCCAAGCCCCCCGACCATCACACTGTCTCCACCTCCACCCCCCCCAGACCATCACGCTGTCTCCACCTTCAAGCCCCCAGACCATCACGCTGTCCCCACCTTCAAGCTCCCAGACCATCACGCTGTCTCCACCTCCAAGCCCCCAGACCATCACACTAACCCTAACCGTAAACCTGGACTCATTCATGCACAACACCTTCTAGTCTTCCAGTCTCCAGTCCATTGAAGCATCCAAAATAAAATTATGATGTTTGGAAAAGCTTAAAACTCTTCACTCTGTTTAACCCGCAGACCCCCGTAGAGCCCTTTTAGGGATTTTTGGCTTTCTTACTTTGGCAGTAATCATGCTAACATGATTAATTGATTGATTCTTTAATGACCACACTGCCAAGCTTGTGGAATTTGTTGTCAGTACAGCTGGTGCAGGTTCCAACATTTAAGCACAAACAGAGATATACAGCCAGACAAACACATTTAGACAATCACAAACACAAAGGCCATGCTTAACCCTCCTCAGTGTTCAAAGTTCAGAATATTAATAGCAGTTGTGATAAAACTGTTTTTGAAATGGGTTGTTTTGGAGGCAATTGACCTGTAGCGCCTCCCAGAGGGCAGTAACTGGAATGCATAGTGTGCAGGGTGAGTGGGATCCGAGGTGATCTTGCGGGCTCTGCGCAGTGTCCGTTTGTGGTGGAGTGATTCAAGGGATGGTAGAGGTGAGCCAGTGATTTTGGATGCTCTGTTAATGATGCGCTGTAGTTTCTTCCTGGAGAGTGTCGAGACTGCTGAACCAGACTGTTATTGGTGAGGTGAGGACACTTTCGACGATTGCTGTGTAGAAGCGGAGCAGAAGATGGAACCTTACTCTGAACTTCTTGAGCTGTCGTAGATGGAAAAGTCTTTGCTGGGCTTTTTTGTAGATGTGGTCTGTGTTTATTTTCCATTTGAGGTTATTGCTGATGTGAGTTCCTAGGAATTTGAATGAGTCTGTGATGGAGATGGGTTCACTTTTGATGAACACAGGAGTTTTGGGGGATGGCTGGTGTCTTAGGTCGACAATGAGTTCTTTTGTTTCTGATGTGTTGAGTAAGAGGTCATGTTCTGTACACCAGGTCACTGCTTGGTTGATCTGTGCACGGTAATCAGTTTCTTGGTTGTTGGTGATGAGTCCTACGATGGTTGAGTCGTCCGCGTACTTGTATAGGTTGACAGAGCTGTGAAGGGATGTGAGCTGGTTAGTGTAGAGAGAGAATAGCCAGGGTGAGAGAACACAGCCTTGGGGTGCACCTGTGCTGAGGAACAGAGGGGAGGATGTGTTATTGTTGATCTTCACCTTCTGCTGCCTGTTCCAGAGAAAGCTGTGAATCCAGGGACAGATGCATGGGTCAGTGTTCATGTCCAGTAGTTTATTGAAGAGTTTGGCTGGGTTAATTGTGTTGAATGCAGAACTGAAATCTATGAACAGGATGCGGGCATATGTGTTTGCAGACTCCAGGTGGTTCAGTATGTGATGGATCGCTAAGTTGACGTGTCCTCAACTGACCTATTGGCTCTGTATGCAAATTGGTGTGAGTCCATGAGGGGGGTGGGAACAGTCCTCAGGTGCTTGAGTATGATGCACTCGAATGATTTCATGACTGCTGATGTCAGGGCGATGGGTCTGTAGTCATTGAGGCAAGAGATGGTCCTGGTCTTGGGGACCGGGATGATGATGGACTCTTTGAAGCACATGGGTACTGAGCATTGACAGAGGGAGGTGTTGAAGATGTCGGTAAAAACCCCAGCCAGTTCCACAGCACAGTGGTGGAGAACAGAGGGGCTGATGTTGTTGGGGCTGGCGGCTTTATTCTTTTTAAGTCCCCTGAAGGTGCTCCTTACCTCCTCCTCGCTGATGGTAAAAGGGGGGAGGGGAGGGGGGTCGGGGAGAGATTGTGATGGAGCCGGTGCCTGCTCAAACCTCCCATAAAAAGTGTTGAGTATGTCAGGAAGATGATTGTCGCTGTCAGTAGTGGTGGTGGGTTTCTTTTTGTAGTTTGTCATGTTTTGGAGTTTTTTCCAGATGAACCGTGTGTCGTTCGTAGTGATTTGTTCTTCTAGTTTAGTGGCGTAGTTGGTTTTGGCTCTCCTTATTGCAGATCTCAGTTTTTACTTGGCAGCCATGTATTGTTCTTTGTTTCCTGACAAATGTGCTGAATTTTTCTCCTTTCTTAATTTTTTAATGTCCTTGTAAAACCACGGTTTATAATTATTGTGGTGTTTGACTTTTTTGAGTGGTATGCACAGGTCCGCACAGTAGTTGACGTATGACGTCACTACGTCGGTGACAGCGTGGAAGTCACCTGCAGCATGGAAAACATCCCAGTCTGTGCACGCGAAACAACCCCGAAGTTGATCGATGGCTTCCGGGGACCAGCACCGGACAAGTTTTGCTGGTGACTTGGAGGATTTAACTTTTTGCTTGTATCGTGGAATTAGCAGCAGTATTGCGTGGTCAGACTTGCCTAGCGGAGCCCTCGGGAAAGCACGGTAAGCCTCTTTGATGGTGGTGTAGCAGTGGTCCAGCGTGTTGGTCCCTCTGCTGGGGCAAGTTACCTGCTGATGGTAGCTGGGGAGCTCAGATGACAGGTTGATCCGGTTGAAGTCCCAAAGGACGATGATTGCTGTGTCAGGGTGTGAATTTTCCGCCGAGGAGATGTAGTTGGCTAACTCGGCAATGGTGGTGTTAGCGTTAGCCTCAGGTGGAATGTAAACACAGATGAGAATTACAGATGCGAACTCCCGTGGGAGGTATGACGGTCTGCATTTGACAGCAAGGTATTCCAGTTGTGGGGAACATACATGGGTGAGTTCTGTAGAAATTGTACACCAGCGTTCATTAATCATTATGCAAACACCGGCGCCTTTTGCCTTGCGGGATAGTTTGGATGATCTATCGGCACGGTGTGATGTGAAACCTGGAAGTGTTACCTCTTGGTCGGGTACTGATTGATCCAGCCAGGTCTCTGTGAGGCAGATGGCAGAACAGTCACAGTAGTCTTTGTTGGTTTGTATCATGAGTTGTAGTTCATCCATTTTGTGCCGGAGGGATCGGACATTTGACAGCAGAACGACTGGGAGCAGAGGCCGATAGGGGCGCCTCCGGAACCTGGCAGAGGTGTCGGAGCAGCGGCCCTTTTTGGCCGGCAGCCATGGTGTTGAGTGGCTTGAGATGTTTAGGTCCCTTAATTTCCCCTCCAGCATGGATGTAGATGGGCCCAGAACACTGTGAGAGATGGATCTGAGGTTTAGAAGCTCCAATCGGGTGTACTGGATTAAGCACGACACTTTGCAGACAAATAACGCAGACATTAGAATGACAGACAAGAACGTTGCTTGTATTGTGGCAAGCCTCACAGCCGCCATGGTTTAATGATGATATTTGACAAAGATGTTCATTTTTTAAGGTTTTTTTAAATTTCATTATCCACATTGTGTTGACAGAATTTTCCACTGTGTAGACAAAAAACTCACACTCTCCCTCCTAAAGGCCTTTAAGGCCTCATTGACTACCATTAAAACCACTCCTTTCATTCTACCGCCACTGCAATACAGAAATAAGAAATCCTGTGAATTCCTCTGTAATTCATTCAGAGGTAAAAATATTTGCACACCAAAAAACATGACACCAAATTTCACCATTTTTCAATGTTTGCAGAGAGGCATTGTGGGAGATAATGACCTTGTTTGAACTGATAGGGTATATCAGTGACTGTAGGCCAGTGGAATTAATTATTTAAACTAAAACTACTTTGGCTGTTTTCTATGGATGTCAGAGTCTGGTGAAAAATTAAAATTATGAAAATGAATTCACATCTGCTATACATGATGAGGACTGGAGTTAAAGACCATTAGTTTTCTTTCATGTTTATTATTTCTAAATATATCCAATGTCCTAAAAGGATTTTTTTTTAAACAGAGGGCCTGAGGGTTAACAGTGCTTGGGAAATACTTCAGAAAAACTGAAATTTTCATAGGGAGGCTAATAATTTTGTCCACGTGTTTATATAAACAAACACACACACACACACACACACACACTACATATATGTGTGTGTGTGTATTAGAGATATTAAGTGAATATTACAGGAAAGTGACAACAGTGACGCCTTTCTGGCCTACATGTTGCAGCCGTCTCATTGGTCCAGGACCTTGTCCTCACTGACTCATTAAATTCTCATCAGTACCGAAGTTTGACCCAGCTGGCACAACGTCATCTATCAGAGAACCAAAGAAGCTCAGGGCCGTTCCAGGTGAGTTAGAGCGGGTCTAATCCTGCCTCTATTCCTGGCTGCAGACCAGCTGGGAAGTGTGATCCCTGAGGATGGACCTAATCCAGATCAGGATTAGCAGATCAGGCCTGCACAGAAACACACAACACAGTAGAAAATCACACAACTCTGCAGAACACAGTAGAACATCACACAACTCTGCAGAACACAGTAAAACATCACACAACTCTGCACAACACAGTAAAACATCACACAACTCTGCACAACACAGTAGAACATCACACAGCTCTGCAGAACATAGCAGACATTACACAACTCTGCAGAACACAGTAGAACATCACACAACTCTGCAGAACATTACACAACTGCAGAACATTACACAACTCTGCAGAACATCACACAACTCTGCAGAACACAGTAGAACATTACACAACTCTGCAGAACATCACACAACTCTGCAGAACAAAGCAGACATTACACAACTCTGCAGAACATCACACAACTCTGCAGAGCACAGCAGAACATCACACAACTCTGCAGAGCACAGCAGAACATCACACAACTCTGCAGAGCACAGCAGAACATCACACAACTCTGCAGAACACAGCAGAACATCACACAACTCTGCACAACACAGCAGAACATCACACAACTCTGCACAACACAGCAGAACATCACACAACTCTGCAGAACACAGCAGAACATCACACAACTCTGCAGAACACAGCAGAACATCACACAACTCTGCAGAACACAGCAGACATTACACAGCTCTGCAGACTGCCAACAGTGGATAAATGCAGGGATGGCTCTTGGGTGTCCCTGCTGGTTCTAGGGGGTTTTAGGTATCTCCTCAGGATTTTACGCCTATATTGACCCACCTTGCTTGTATTAGCTTAAAATTAAGGCATGATGGAGCCTGAAATCAGAGGGTGGTCCTTGGCCTTTCTAGAGAACTCTTTTAGACTATTAAATTTCTTTTTTCATTCGAGGTTCCTTAATTCACATTCTAGGAACTCATCTGAATAACAGAAATGATCTTTAACCTTTATTCCTCGGTCAGACTTCAGGCCCCTTGGTGCTTGGGACCCAAGCTGATTCCCTGTCTAATGGATCAGAATCAAACTGCTGAGACGTGCACATGATGTTCTGCTACAGAACTTGTTACAATGTTACAGTGTCATTTAGCAGATGTTACAATGCTATAGTGTCATTTAGCAGACATTAGAATGTTACAATGTTACAGTGTCATTTAGCAGACGTTAGAATGTTACAATGTTACAGTGTCATTTAGCAGACATTAGAATGTTACAATGTTACAGTGTCATTTAGCAGATGTTAGAATGTCACAATGTTACAGTGTCATTTAGCAGATGTTAGAATGTCACAATGTTACAGTGTCATTTAGCAGATGTTACAATGTCACAATGTTACAGTGTCATTTAGCAGATGTTACAATGTTACAGTGTCATATAGCAGACGTTAGAATGTTACAATGTTACAGTGTCATTTAGCAGACGTTAGAATGTTACAATGTTACAGTGTCATTTAGCAGATGTTAGAATGTCACAATGTTACAGTGTCATTTAGCAGATGTTACAGTGTCATATAGCAGACGTTAGAATGTTACAATGTTACAGTGTCATTTAGCAGACGTTAGAATGTTACAATGTTACAGTGTCATTTAGCAGATGCTAGAATGTCACAATGTTACAGTGTCATTTAGCAGATGTTAGAATGTTACAATGTTACAGTGTCATTTAGCAGATGTTAGAATGTCACAATGTTACAGTGTCATTTAGCAGATGTTAGAATGTCACAATGTTACAGTGTCATTTAGCAGATGTTAGAATGTCACAATGTTACAGTGTCATTTAGCAGATGTTACAATGTTACAGTGTCATATAGCAGACGTTAGAATGTTACAATGTTACAGTGTCATTTAGCAGACGTTAGAATGTTACAATGTTACAGTGTCATTTAGCAGACGTTAGAATGTTACAATGTTACAGAGTCATTTAGCAGACATTACAATGTTACAATGTCACAGTGTCATTTAGCAGACATTAGAATGTTACAATGTTACAGAGTCATTTAGCAGACATTACAATGTTACAATGTTACAGAGTCATTTAGCAGACGTTACAATGTTACAATGTTACAGAGTCATTTAGCAGATGCTTTTAACCAAAATGACATACATTAAAGAGCAAGAACAACACAAGCAACGATCTAGACAAGACGAAACATCAGTTAGTGCCACAAAATGCTTCCTGTCCAATTGGACACAGGTGCTGCCATGCAGTGTTAAAGGCAAAGCACATAATGAATACAAGTTTGTTTTAATCAACATCAATAATGAAACAAATGTGAGATGTCTCATCATCACCATCCATTGAATTGTCTTCACAACACTATTGACCAAAGTACCAAGTGGTCACTCACAAAGAAATGGGCATAAAAATCCCAGAAGTAGCAGGAAAGTGCGAGCCAACTGTAGTTAGGAGACTCATTCTGATGTGCTGGAAGTACCAGGTCCCTTTCTCTGGCTGAGCGTAGTGACAGAGTGTAGACCTGGATGAGGGAGTCCAGGTAAACAGGAGCAGTTTTAGTTCCTGCTTTGTAAGCAATAATTAGAGTTTTGAATTTAATGCGAGCTACAGCCTGGAGCCAGTGTAGAGAGATGAACTGAAATGAAGTGACCTTCTGTATTGATTTGTTAACTTTTGGGTACTCGGAGAACATTCTGTTAAAGTACCAGGGTTCTAGCTGATACAGCTAGAACTCTCCTGAGTTCTGTTTGATCTCAGTCCTGACACAACTGACCACCACATCCTGTTACTCAGACCTGAATCCTTAATTGGTATTAATGGGACTAAATCCTCTTTATGAGATTGGAGATTGAGCTTTATTCACCTTATCTGATATTTTATCACAGGTACTCTGATTCACCAATCAGCTGCGCCCGAGGTTGAATTTGAAGCTCTGTAATGTCCAACTTTTCTCTGGAGCACTGAGCCTCCATGTGCCTGGGTTAGGGTTAGGGTTAGGGTCAGGGCTGTCTCACATACTGCTGGATTTAAACTCAGACTTTATTCCCTGACCATTAGCCTGGCTTTTAGGGTTATGGTTAAGTTCAGCCCTAATTCCAACTCTAACCCTCCTTTTCTTGTAGTCTAAATATCTCACATGGCCACGACCTGTATGTTTTTAATTAATAGTGTTTAAATCATTTTTATTTTTCATTGTACTTTGAACGTATGTTTTATGAGAAAGTTTGTTTTGGATTATCTCTGCAGTATCATGAATAAATGTGGTTTTCATGACATCAAACCTGGATGACCAGGATATGTTCCACTCTGACCAGACTGAGGTTATAGTGCTCTGACCCAAAAACCTACCCGAAAAGCTTTCTCTAAGAATGTAACGGCCTGAGACGGCATTAGCCTGACATCCAGATCCACTGTGAGGAATCCAGGAGTTCTTTTGGATCAGGATCCTTTCACACCCACATAAAAATGTGTCAGCCTTCTTTCACCTTACTCCCAAACTAACAGTAGTATGGGAGGTAGATCCTGGATCAGACCTGGACCAGGTCTTAGTTAGTCTGCTATAGTCTTCAAACTGTCCTCTGTGATAAAGCTTATAGTCAGGACTGGATCAGACCTGGACCAGGTATCAGTTAGTCTGCTATAGTCTTCAAACTGTCCTCTGTGATAAAGCTTATAGTCAGGACTGGATCAGACCTGGACCAGGTCTTAGTTAGTCTGCTACGGGCTTAAAGCTCTGCCTGTCAAACATGAGAGGATGGTTTGGGTTTTTGTTGTCTGACCTGTTATGATAAATAAAAGTCTTCATGGGGAGGTCCAAAGGTAAAGAGCTGTTGGTTCACCTCAGAGGAGCCGGGTAAGAAGGTTCAGTGAGCATGCATTCAGTAAGTCATCCTCTCATTACAGTCTCTAACATGAAGCCAAACTTCTTCCTGAAGTCTTAACAGGATTAAACTAAATCCTCTGTGTGTGTTTGTGTAACTGTGACTGTCATACTCTCTCGTTCTCCTGACATCAGCACTTTCTGCAGCTCCTCTTCTAACTGCTTGGACTTTTTTTTTTTTACTCTATCGAGAGAAACTGGAGGATTTTGGACAAATGAGCCTCTGAGCCACAGGTCAGCTGTGTTTGTGTGATTGATGGATTTAAAGAAAGTGTAGTCTGGCTCTGTTTAGATGTAGAACCACTGACTGTGATTAGCAGAACAACTGACCATGTTATCAAAAAAAGAAAATAACAATACTGAACTTACAGAATTACAGTAACTTCATTAACTCAGGTCAGAAAACCCAGGTAGACAATCCTCTGGTAAGAGTAGAAGTACTGATACTGGTGAGAGGATCCTCTGGTTGTGGTAAAAGTACTGGTACTGGTGAGAGGATCCTCTGGTTGTAGTAGAAGTACTGATACTGGTGAGAGGATCCTCTGGTTAGAGTAGAAGCACTGATACTGGTGAGAGGATCCTCTGATTGTAGTAGAAGTACTGATACTGGTGAGAGGATCCTCTGGTTAGAGTAGAAGTACTGATACTGGTGAGAGGATACTCTGTTTAGAGTAGAAGTACTGATACTGGTGAGAGGATCCTCTGGTTAGAGTAGAAGCACTGATACTGGTGAGAGGATCCTCTGATTGTAGTAGAAGTACTGATACTGGTGAGAGGATACTCTGTTTAGAGTAGAAGTACTGATACTGGTGAGAGGATCCTCTGGTTAGAGTAGAAGTACTGATACTGGTGAGAGGATCCTCTGGTTAGAGTAGAAGCACTGATACTGGTGAGAGGATCCTCTGGTTAGAGTAGAAGTACTGATACTGGTGAGAGGATCCTCTGGTTAGAGTAGAAGTACTGATACTGGTGAGAGGATACTCTGTTTAGAGTAGAAGTACTGATACTGGTGAGAGGATCCTCTGTTTAGAGTAGAAGTACTGATACTGGTGAGAGGATCCTCTGGTTAGAGTAGAAGTACTGATACTTGTGAGAGGATCCTCTGTTTAGAGTAGAAGTACTGATACTGGTGAGAGGATCCTCTGGTTAGAGTAGAAGTACTGATACTGGTGAGAGGATCCTCTGGTTAGAGTAGAAGTACTGATACTGGTGAGAGGATCCTCTGGTTGTAGTAGAAGTACTGATACTGGTGAGAGGATCCTCTGGTTAGAGTAGAAGTACTGATACTGGTGAGAGGATCCTCTGGTTGTAGTAGAAGTACTGATACTGGTGAGAGGATCCTCTGGTTAGAGTAGAAGTACTGATACTGGTGAGAGGATCCTCTGTTTAGAGTAGAAGTTCTGATACTGGTGAGAGGATCCTCTGGTTAGAGTAGAAGTACTGATACTGGTGAGAGGATCCTCTGGTTGTAGTAGAAGTACTGATACTGGTGAGAGGATCCTCTGGTTAGAGTAGAAGTACTGATACTGGTGAGAGGATCCTCTGTTTAGAGTAGAAGTACTGATACTGGTGAGAGGATCCTCTGGTTAGAGTAGAAGTACTGAACTTGTGAGAGGATCCTCTGGTTAAAGTAGAAGTACTGGTACTGGTGAGAGGATCCTCTGGTTAAAGTAGAAGCACTGATACTGGTGAGAGGATCCTCTGATTGTAGTAGAAGCACTGATACTGGTGAGAGGATCCTCTGATTGTAGTAGAAGTACTGATACTGGTGAGAGGATACTCTGTTTAGAGTAGAAGTACTGATACTGGTGAGAGGATTCTCTGGTTAGAGTAGAAGTACTGATACTGGTGAGAGGATCCTCTGGTTAGAGTAGAAGTACTGATACTGGTGAGAGGATACTCTGTTTAGAGTAGAAGTACTGATACTGGTGAGAGGATCCTCTGGTTAGAGTAGAAGTACTGATACTGGTGAGAGGATCCTCTGTTTAGAGTAGAAGTACTGATACTGGTGAGAGGATACTCTGTTTAGAGTAGAAGTACTGATACTGGTGAGAGGATCCTCTGGTTGTAGTAGAAGTACTGATACTGGTGAGAGGATCCTCTGGTTAGAGTAGAAGTACTGATACTGGTGAGAGGATCCTCTGGTTGTAGTAGAAGTACTGATACTGGTGAGAGGATCCTCTGGTTAGAGTAGAAGTACTGATACTGGTGAGAGGATCCTCTGTTTAGAGTAGAAGTTCTGATACTGGTGAGAGGATCCTCTGGTTAGAGTAGAAGTACTGATACTGGTGAGAGGATCCTCTGGTTGTAGTAGAAGTACTGATACTGGTGAGAGGATCCTCTGGTTAGAGTAGAAGTACTGATACTGGTGAGAGGATCCTCTGTTTAGAGTAGAAGTACTGATACTGGTGAGAGGATCCTCTGGTTAGAGTAGAAGTACTGAACTTGTGAGAGGATCCTCTGGTTAAAGTAGAAGTACTGGTACTGGTGAGAGGATCCTCTGGTTAAAGAAGGAAGTACTGGTACTGTTGAGAGGATCCTCTGGTTAAAGTAGAAGTACTGGTACTGGTGAGAGGATCCTCTGGTTAGAGTAGAAGTACTGATACTGGTGAGAGGATCCTCTGGTTGTAGTAGAAGTACTGATACTGGTGAGAGGATCCTCTGGTTAGAGTAGAAGTACTGATACTGGTGAGAGGATCCTCTGGTTGTAGTAGAAGTACTGATACTGGTGAGAGGATCCTCTGGTTAGAGTAGAAGTACTGATACTGGTGAGAGGATCCTCTGGTTAGAGTAGAAGTACTGATACTGGTGAGAGGATCCTCTGTTTAGAGTAGAAGTACTGAACTTGTGAGAGGATCCTCTGGTTAAAGTAGAAGTACTGGTACTGGTGAGAGGATCCTCTGGTTAAAGTAGAAGTACTGGTACTGTTGAGAGGATCCTCTGGTTAAAGTAGAAGTACTGGTACTGGTGAGAGGATCCTCTGGTTAGAGTAGAAGTACTGATACTGGTGAGAGGATCCTCTGGTTGTAGTAGAAGTACTGATACTGGTGAGAGGATCCTCTGGTTAGAGTAGAAGTACTGATACTGGTGAGAGGATCCTCTGTTTAGAGTAGAAGTACTGATACTGGTGAGAGGATCCTCTGGTTAGAGTAGAAGTACTGATACTTGTGAGAGGATCCTCTGGTTAGAGTAGAAGTACTGGTACTGGTGAGAGGATCCTCTGGTTAAAGTAGAAGTACTGATACTGGTGAGAGGATCCTCTGGTTGAAGTTGTGTTTGATGACCTACATTTGAGGACATTAAAGGTTCTGGCCTGGACCATCTAGTCTCTGATCATAGACAGTGTTCAGGGTCCTAACCATGTATGAAGTTCTAGGCTCCAACTATTGATGATGTTTGTTTTGATTGTGGATGTTTAACCAGGTTCTAGGCAAACCCTACTCCATAGAGGCCATGCTAACTGTAACACAACAAGGTCATGACCAACCCTAACCCAAAGAGATCATGTTAACCCTAACCCAAAGAGGTTCATGGCCAACCCTAACCCAAAGAGGTCATGTTAACCTTAACCCAAAGAGGTTCATGGCCAACCCTTACCCAAAGAGGTCATGTTAACCCTAACCTTAAGAGGTCATAGCCAACCCTAACCCAAAGAGGTCATGACCAACCCTAACCCAAAGAGGTCATGGCCAACCCTAACCCAAAGAGGTCATAGCCAACCCTAACCCAAAGAGGTCATGACCAACCCTAACCCAAAGAGGGTTATGGCCAACCCTAACCCAAAGAGGTCATGGCCAACCCTAACCCAAAGAGGTTCATGGCCAACCCTAACCCAAAGAGGTCATTGGCCAACCCTAACCCAAAGAGGTCATAGCTAACCCTAACCCAAAGAGGTTCATGACCAACCCTAACCCAAAGAGGTTCATGGCCAACCCTAACCCAAAGAGGTCATGGCCAACCCTAACCCAAAGAGGTCATAGCCAACCCTAACCCAAAGAGGTCATGACCAACCCTAACCCAAAGAGGGTTATGGCCAACCCTAACCCAAAGAGGTTCATGACCAACCCTAACCCAAAGAGGTTCATGGCCAACCCTAACCCAAAGAGGTCATGACCAACCCTTACCCAAGGAGGTCATCACCAACCCTAACCCAAAGAGGTCATTGGCTAATGCTGATGATGAATCAGATTTGTATCTGCAGTCAAATGCAAGATTCATGCTGGCTGGATTCCAAAAACCTTTCCTAAAAACAGGAAAACCAGAGCAGATATTAATAATTGACATGAAGGTTCCTCTCTCCTCTGATAGGGATGTCTCTAGAAGAACAGAGCAGATATTAATAACTGACATGAATGTTCCTCTCTCCTCTGATAGGGATGTCTCTAGAACAGTTAAATCATATTTTTTGGCTTTTGCAGGTGAAAACATAAAAACAAAGTAGATAAATAAATAAATATATGGAGCAGGACAAGGAGAGTTTGACCTGCTTTAAATTGGCCAATCAGAGAGCAGCAGCTGGCTCTGACAAATCGAGTTTACAGCTTTGAGCGGTGGTTGTGGTTTACCATGATTGGATTAGCAGAGTCACCTGAAGCTCCCGTCTCTGATTTCACCTTCAAACAGTTTCCAACAGGATTAATCAAAGATTTCAACCACACACAAACCATACACACATTTATTCTACACGTCTACCCTGAAAACGATATGTGGCTCCGTAAAGGGGCGGAGTTATCAGATAATGATTTGAAAATGACTCATCACAGCGGGATAAGGAATAAAGACACTGCAGAGCTTTAAAGTGTCAGGATAAAATCAGACGGCAGTTCCATCAGAGAGCTGGATCAATGTTACACACACCGACATACTTTAGAATAATATATTTACTCTATTATAAGAGAACCTGTTCTATATCAATATAAAGGCAGGGAAGCTAAATCAGAAACGATGGGTCCTAAAGACTGAGCTGCATGGCGGTGCAGGGGTTAGCGCTGTTGCCTCACAGCAAGAAGGTTCCCGGTTCACTTCCTGCTCAGGGCCTTTCTGTGTGGAGTTCACATGTTCTCCATGTTCACGTGTGGGTTCTCCCCGGGTTCTCCAGCGTCCTCCCACCACCAAAAACATGCTCATCAGGTTGACTGATCACTCTTAAGTTTAAGCTTCTGACAGTTTTACTGGAGAGGAAATACTTCAGAAAAACGCAGGTAATGGCAACAACTGCTTAAGAGGTGTGAATGTGAGCGCGTCTGATCGTCCGTCTTTATATGTCAGCCCTGTGATTGGCTGCCTTATATTAGCATGAATGAAATTAATGGATGAGCAACATCCTAGCCCTGCTACAGTCAGCAGAAACACATTGATGGAACAACACATGATGATTTCTGGAATGTTCCTGAGCCCATGCAGTGATTTCACTACAGAATCATGCCTGTTTTTAATGCAGTGGCCCCTGAGGGCCCCTTCAGCCTTGTCAAAGTCTTCACTATTTCTAACCTTGAGAAACATTTTCCTGGAATTGTTCCACAATTGTTAGACTAATTTTCACAGATTGGTGAACCTCTGCCCATCTTTACACCACTTTCCACATTATTATGCAAATTAAATTTTCCTATTATTTTCCTAAATATTAATGCAAATGACAGTCAGAGTATTTTTCAAGTCATCTGCCGTTAGAGCATAATTCAGATGTTTTTGAACAAACTTCATAATAATAACCATAAAAACCTCAAAATGCACTGTTCCACATTATTAAGCACAACAGAGTTTTAAAAGATTTTACAGGCTGTAAAGAAGTGAAACTGGTCATTTGTTGAATCTGCAGCATTAGGAGGTCATATTTACTGAAATCAAAGCTATTTCAATCAAAAACATCTGAACAGGCCAAGTTCCATGTTAACATAGGAGCCCTTCTCTGATATCACCTTCACTATTCTTCATCCATTGAACTTGTGAGTTTTTGGAGAGTTTCTGCTTGAATTTCTTTGCAGGATGTCAGAATATCCTCCCAGAGCTGCTGTTCTGATGTGAACTGCCTCCCACCCTCATAGATCTTTAGCTTGAGGGTGCTCCAAAGGTTCTCAGTAGGGTTAAAGGTCAGGGGAGGATGGGGGCCACACCATGAGTTTTTCTCCTTTTATGCCCATAGCAGCCAATGACACAGAGGGATTCTTTGCAACATGAGATGGAGCATTGTCATGCATGAAGATCATTTTGCTACAGAAGGCACGGTTCTTCTTTTTGTACCATGGAAGAAAGTGGTCAGTCAGAAACTCTAGATACTTTGCCGAGGTCATTTTCACACCTTCAGGGACCCTAAAGGGGTCTACCAGCTCTCTCCTCATGAATCTGGCCCAGCACATGACTCTGCCCCCTCCTTGCTGATGTCACAGCCTTGTTGGGACATGGTGGCCATCCATCAACCATCCACTACTCCTCCATCTGGACCATCCAGGGTTGCACGGCACTCATCAGTCAACAAGACTGTTTGAAAATGAGTCTTCATGTATTTCTGGGCCCACTGCAACCGTTTCTGCTTGTGAGCATTGGTTAGGGGGGGCTGAATAGTAGGTTTATACACGACTGCAAGCCTCTGGAGGATCCTACACCTTGAGGTTGGTGGGACTCCAGAGGCACCAGCAGCTTCAAATACCTGTTTGCTGCTTTGTAATGGCATTTTAGCATCTGCTCTCTTAATCTGATGAATTAGGCTGTCAGAAACCTTCCTCATTATGCCTTTAGCTGCAGGAGCCCGTCTGTGCTCTGAATCAGACACTAATGTCTTCACTGTATGATTATCACGACTAATTCCTCATGAAATATCTCGTGTTTTCATTCTTTGTCCAAAGCATTACACTATTTGAGGCTTTTCAGCAGAGAGATCCTTTTTCTTCCCCAGATTGCTGAAACCTGTGGCCTGCTTAATATTGTGGAACAGTGACTTTTGAGGTTTTAATTAAAAAAAAAAATTGCTTATCATTATGAAGTTTGTTCAAAAACATTTGAATTATGATCTAATGGCTGATGACTTGTAAAATATTCTGACTGTCATTTGCATTAATATTAAGGAAAATAAGAGTAATATCATTTGCATAATAATGTGGAAAGCAGTGTACTTCTGAGAGACTCTGCCTCTCTAAAATGCTCCTTTTATACCAAGTCTGGTGACTGACCTGTTGATAATTAACCTCATTAGTGTCAAAATGCTACTCCAGCTGTTTTTCATTAGTACCACTTACTTTTCCATCCTTTGTTGCCTTGTACCTACTTTTTTGAGATGTGTTGCTGCTTACCCTCTTACCTCCAGGGGGTGGTGGTGTGGTCCTGTTCCAGGGGTCTCATGTTGTTGTGGTCCTGTTCCAGGGGTCTCATGTTGTTGTGGTCCTATTCCAGGGGTCTCATGTTGTTGTGGTCCTATTCCAGGGGTCTCATGTTGTTGTGTTCCTATTCCAGGGGTCTCATGTTGTTGTGGTCCTGTTTCAGGGGTCTCATGTTGTTGTGGTCCTATTACAGGGGTCTCATGTTGTTGTGGTCCTGTTCCAGGGGTCTCATGTTGTTGTGGTCCTGTTCCAGGGGTCTCATGTTGTTGTGGTCCTGTTTCAGGGGTCTCATGTTGTTGTGGTCCTATTCCAGGGGTCTCATGTTGTTGTGGTCCTTTTTCAGGGGTCTCATGTTGTTGTGGTCCTATTCCAGGGGTCTCATGTTGTTGTGTTCCTATTCCAGGGGTCTCATGTTGTTGTGGTCCTATTCCAGGGGTCTCATGTTGTTGTGGTCCTATTCCAGGGGTCTCATGTTGTTGTGGTCCTGTTTCAGGGGTCTCATGTTGTTGTGGTCCTATTCCAGGGGTCTCATGTTGTTGTGTTCCTATTCCAGGGGTCTCATGTTGTTGTGGTCCTGTTTCAGGGGTCTGATGTTGTTGTGTTCCTATTCCAGGGGTCTCATGTTGTTGTGGTCCTGTTCCAGGGGTCTCATGTTGTTGTGGTCCTGTTCCAGGGGTCTCATGTTGTTGTGGTCCTGTTTCAGGGGTCTGATGTTGTTGTAGTCCTATTCCAGGGGTCTCATGTTGTTGTGTTCCTATTCCAGGGGTCTCATGTTGTTGTGGTCCTATTCCAGGGGTCTCATGTTGTTGTGTTCCTATTCCAGGGGTCTCATGTTGTTGTGGTCCTGTTCCAGGGGTCTCATGTTGTTGTGGTCCTGTTTCAGGGGTCTGATGTTGTTGTGGTCCTGTTTCAGGGGTCTGATGTTGTTGTGTTCCTATTCCAGGGGTCTCATGTTGTTGTGGTCCTTTTTCAGGGGTCTCATGTTGTTGTGGTCCTATTCCAGGGGTCTCATGTTGTTGTGTTCCTATTCCAGGGGTCTCATGTTGTTGTGGTCCTATTCCAGGGGTCTCATGTTGTTGTGGTCCTATTCCAGGGGTCTCATGTTGTTGTGGTCCTGTTTCAGGGGTCTCATGTTGTTGTGGTCCTATTCCAGGGGTCTCATGTTGTTGTGGTCCTATTCCAGGGGTCTCATGTTGTTGTGGTCCTGTTTCAGGGGTCTGATGTTGTTGTGTTCCTATTACAGGGGTCTCATGTTGTTGTGGTCCTGTTCCAGGGGTCTCATGTTGTTGTGGTCCTGTTCCAGGGGTCTCATGTTGTTGTGGTCCTGTTTCAGGGGTCTGATGTTGTTGTAGTCCTATTCCAGGGGTCTCATGTTGTTGTGGTCCTATTCCAGGGGTCTGATGTTGTTGTGGTCCTATTCCAGGGGTCTCATGTTGTTGTGTTCCTATTCCAGGGGTCTCATGTTGTTGTGGTCCTGTTCCAGGGGTCTCATGTTGTTGTGGTCCTGTTTCAGGGGTCTCATGTTGTTGTGGTCCTGTTTCAGGGGTCTGATGTTGTTGTGTTCCTATTCCAGGGGTCTCATGTTGTTGTGGTCCTGTTCCAGGGGTCTCATGTTGTTGTGGTCCTGTTTCAGGGGTCTGATGTTGTTGTGTTCCTATTCCAGGGGTCTGATGTTGTTGTGGTCCTGTTCCAAGGGTCTCATGTTGTTGTGTTCCTATTCCAGGGGTCTCATGTTGTTGTGGTCCTGTTTCAGGGGTCTCATGTTGTTGTGGTCCTGTTTCAGGGGTCTCATGTTGTTGTGGTCCTATTCCAGGGGTCTCATGTTGTTGTGGTCCTGTTCCAGGGGTCTCATGTTGTTGTGGTCCTGTTCCAGGGGTCTCATGTTGTTGTGGTCCTGTTTCAGGGGTCTCATGTTGTTGTGGTCCTATTCCAGGGGTCTCATGTTGTTGTGGTCCTTTTTCAGGGGTCTCATGTTGTTGTGGTCCTATTCCAGGGGTCTCATGTTGTTGTGTTCCTGTTCCAGGGGTGAATTTGGGGGTCTTTTGGTCATGTTGTTATCCTGTTCTAACCTGTTTCTCACATCCATCTGGGAAAGCTTCTATAGGAAACGTTTGAGAAAAGGCAGAAACTTTGAAAAAAACGTGATTGGATGAATGTTATGTCACATCTCTATGGGCCATCAGAGCAACAAAACACGTGATGTAGCCGCCATTGAGCTGCGCGTGCACCGCTTTGGAGAAATAATGGAAAATATGGTGATAATAGACATGTTAGTACACAACTTTTGTCATTTTTGAAAAGAAACCAACTCACTGCAGTTCTCTGTTCTTCTTTTAAAAAGGAAATGTCATAATAAAACTAGCACTTTAGCAGCATTCACGTTGCTGCTAAAGTGCAGCAAAGTGTTGCTGCTTGTTTACGTCGCCACTCTGCTGTGCCTGAAAGTACTGCCCCTCGTCGCTGATTGGCCCTGTCACATTTCTAACTGGGCCCAAACAGTTCAGAAGGGAGCTTTGAGAGATGGAATAACCAGTGAGAAACAAGGAAAACGGGCGTATCCATCTGCTTTCCAAAGGATCCTGTTCAGGGTCCTTTGGTGATGTTGTCATCCTGTTTGGGGGGTTTGTGGGGATGTTATCCTGTTCCAGGGGTCTTTGGTGATGTTGTTGTCCTGTTTGGGGGGTTTGTGGGGATGTTGTCCTGTTCCAGGGGTCTTTGGTGATGTTGTCGTCCTGTTTGGGGGGGGGGGGGGGTTGTGGTGTTGTTATCCTGTTCCAGGGGTCTTTGGTGATGTTGTTGTCCTGTTTGGGGGGTTTGTGGGGATGTTATCCTGTTCCAGGGGTCTTTGGTGATGTTGTTGTCCTGTTTGGGGGGTTTGTGGGGATGTTGTCCTGTTCCAGGGGTCTTTGGTGATGTTGTCGTCCTGTTTGGGGGGTTTGTGGGGATGTTGTCCTGTTCCAGGGGTCTTTGGTGATGTTGTTGTCCTGTTTGGGGGGTTTGTGGGGATGTTGTCCTGTTCCAGGGGTCTTTGGTGATGTTGTCGTCCTGTTTGGGGGGGGGGTTGTGGTGTTGTTATCCTGTTCCAGGGGTCTTTGGTGATGTTGTCGTCCTGTTTGGGGGGGGGGTTGTGGTGTTGTTATCCTGTTCCAGGGGTCTTTGGTGATGTTGTTGTCCTGTTTGGGGGGTTTGTGGGGTTGTTATCCTGTAGGTGGGTTTGGCCTTTTGGCTCAGTGGAACCCCCTACAATATTGACCAAAATCTCCACAGTAGGCTTAAGCTTGGATTTTGAAATTTCAGGCCATATGTATCATCTCAGGATTTATAGAAAAGTGTTTGGGACTATACCTTTAAATGAACAGGAAGGCTGCCTTTTTAATTTTTGTAAAACTGGGGATATTAGACACCTTAGGGCATTTATACAAACAACAGCACCTTAGAGACATAACAAGAAGACAAAACACAGATGAGATGTCATTCATGATGTTTGTTCTTCAAAGGGTGTGGCCAGGGTGATTTCTTTTGTTTGCCATAAAACAGGAAGTACAATTCTCAGGTCTAGAATATGTGTAGAGCTTTGAAACATGGTAAACATTCACTGAAGGATTGATATTGATTTTGTTGGAGGGCAGAGCATAACGGCTCAGTGGCGCCCACTACAGTATTTTCAAAAAATCATTTGGCATGCTACACCAAAAAATGTAAAATTGGTCACTCATGTCTGGCAGAGTCCCTTCAAATGGCATTTTCACATATATTCTAAGGTCAACAGGATATTCTCAGTTTCTTTTTTGTGATTAAAAATGGCTAAAATGTTCAGAGTTCCTCCTACTATGTACTCTCAGGTACACTTCTCAGGTAAACCGGGTCACTTTAGGACAGATTATTAAATGAAAGTGTGACTGTTTCCTTCTCCTTATCTGTCACTGAGCAGGAAGTTAATAAAACATTACAGACAACCATAGCACTTTAACCAACAACAAACAATAAACTCCTTCTACTTATCTAACAGACTGTATCAATAGATTACAGACTGTATCAATAGATTACAGACTGTATCAATAGATTACAGACTGTATCAATACATAACAGACTGTATCAATAGGTTACAGACTGTATCAATAGGTTACAGACTGTATCAATACATAACAGACTGTATCAATAGATAACAGACTGTATCAATAGGTTACAGACTGTATCAATAGATAACAGACTGTATCAATACATAACAGACTGTATCAATACATAACAGACTGTATCAATACATAACAGACTGTATCAATAGATTACAGACTGTATCAATAGGTTACAGACTGTATCAATAGATAACAGACTGTATCAATAGGTTACAGACTGTATCAATAGATAACAGACTGTATCAATACATAACAGACTGTATCAATACATAACAGACTGTATCAATAGATTACAGACTGCATCAATACATAACAGACTGTATCAATAGATAACAGACTGTATCAATAGATTACAGACTGTATCAATACATAACAGACTGTATCAATAGATTACAGACTGTATCAATAGGTTACAGACTGTATCAATAGATAACAGACTGTATCAATAGGTTACAGACTGTATCAATAGATAACAGACTGTATCAATAGATAACAGACTGTATCAATAGATAACAGACTGTATCAATAGATTACAGACTGTATCAATAGGTTACAGACTGTATCAATAGGTTACAGACTGTATCAATAGATAACAGACTGTATCAATAGGTTACAGACTGTATCAATAGATAACAGACTGTATCAATACATAACAGACTGTATCAATACATAACAGACTGTATCAATAGATTACAGACTGCATCAATACATAACAGACTGTATCAATAGATAACAGACTGTATCAATAGATTACAGACTGTATCAATACATAACAGACTGTATCAATAGATTACAGACTGTATCAATAGATTACAGACCGTATCAATAGATTACAGACTGCATCAATAGATTACAGACTGCATCAATAGATTACAGACTGTATCAATAGATTACAGACTGTATCAATAGATTACAGACTGCATCAATTGATTACAGACTGTATCAATAGATTACAGACTGCATCAATAGATTACAGACTGCATCAATAGATTACAGACTGTATCAATAGATTACAGACTGTATCAATAGATTACAGACTGTATCAATAGATTACAGACTGTATCAATACATAACAGACTGTATCAATAGATTACAGACTGTATCAATAGATAACAGACTGTATCAATAGATTACAGACTGTATCAATACATAACAGACTGTATCAATAGATTACAGACTGTATCAATAGGTTACAGACTGTATCAATAGATTACAGACTGTATCAATACATAACAGACTGTATCAATAGGTTACAGACTGTATCAATAGATTACAGACTGTATCAATAGATAACAGACTGTATCAATAGTTTACAGACTGTATCAATAGGTTACAGACTGTATCAATAGGTTACAGACTGTATCAATAGATAACAGACTGTATCAATAGATTACAGACTGTATCAATAGATTACAGACTGTATCAATAGATTACAGACTGTATCAATAGATAACAGACTGTATCAATAGATTACAGACTGTATCAATAGATTACAGACTGTATCAATAGGTTACAGACTGTATCAATAGATTACAGACTGTATCAATAGGTTACAGACTGTATCAATAGATTACAGACTGTATCAATAGGTTACAGACTGTATCAATAGGTTACAGACTGTATCAATAGGTTACAGACTGTATCAATAGATTACAGACTGTATCAATAGATAACAGACTGTATCAATAGATTACAGACTGTATCAATAGATTACAGACTGTATCAATAGATTACAGACTGTATCAATAGATAACAGACTGTATCAATAGATTACAGACTGTATCAATAGATTACAGACTGTATCAATAGATTACAGACTGTATCAATAGATAACAGACTGTATCAATAGATTACAGACTGTATCAATAGATTACAGACTGTATCAATAAATTACAGACTGTATCAATAGGTTACAGACTGTATCAATAGATTACAGACTATCAATAGATTACAGACTGTATCAATAGATAACAGACTGTATCAATAGATTACAGACTGTATCAATAGATTACAGACTGTATCAATAGATTACAGACTGTATCAATAGATTACAGACTGTATCAATAAATTACAGACTGTATCAATAGGTTACAGACTGTATCAATAGATTACAGACTGTATCAATAGATAACAGACTGTATCAATAGGTTACAGACTGTATCAATAGATTACAGACTGTATCAATAGATTACAGACTGTATCAATAGATAACAGACTGTATCAATAGATTACAGACTGTATCAATAGATAACAGACTGTATCAATAGATTACAGACTGTATCAATAAATTACAGACTGTATCAATAGGTTACAGACTGTATCAATAGATTACAGACTGTATCAATAGGTTACAGACTGTATCAATAGGTTACAGACTGTATCAATAGATTACAGACTGTATCAATAGGTTACAGACTGTATCAATAGGTTACAGACTGTATCAATAGGGTTAGGGTTAGCAGGGTAACCCACTGAGCTATCCAGCGTCTCAGCTGGTAGCTGAGAGGAAGATCAGTAGAGGAGGGAGGAACTTTCTCCCAAGTTGGGCGGGCCAACCAAACCTGGGGGCAAGGTTTGCTCCCCACATGAGGTCACCAGGGTAAAATCCTGAGAACGGCTTGTTTCAGCACACATTTTCTGAAAGAGTGAGAAATGGAAGGGGGACAGGATTTTTTAGTATTTGAGGACAGGGGCACATTTTTTTGTTATAGAAGCCTGAGAAGTGATTTTTGCATAATATGTCCCCTTTAAGACTGTATGAATCAATCACAGACTATATTAATAGATCAGTGACTCTGTGTAATCACATGAGTGCCACCAGCTCTATTGAATAGGAGCCAGAACAAAAACCAGAACCATTACAGAGACAAAGAGGACTGGGATGAGGATGTCTGCAGGTAGGGCTTTTGTGAGGGACCAGTCCAAGTCATATTACTGGGTCAGGTCTCTGAGATGGTCTGGTAGGGGTTATGAATGATCGGGGTCATGGTAAAGGGTCAGGTCTCTGAGATGGTCTGGTAGGGGTTATGAATGATCGGGGTCATGTTAAGGGTCAGGTCTCTGAGATGGTCTGGTAGGGGTTATGAATGATCGGGGTCATGGTAAAGGGTCAGGTCTCTGAGATGGTCTGGTAGGGGTTATAAATGACCCTGGTCATGGTAAAGGGTCAGGTCTCTGAGATGGTCTGGTAGGGGTTATAAATGACCCTGGTCATGGTAAAGGGTCAGGTCTCTGAGATGTTCTGGTAGGGGTTATGAATGATCGGGGTCATGGTAAAGGGTCAGGTCTCTGAGATGGTCTGGTATGGGTTATGAAATGGGTTTGGGGGTTTTCGTAATTGTATCCTGTCTCTTAGCTTGTCTTAAGAGCGTTAGCATTGATGCTATTTTTATCTACCTTAGCTCTGTTTGGTGTTAGCTAAAACGGTCAGTCAGTGTTAACGGGAGGATTAGAGGTCAAAGGTCAGGCCAGTCAGCTGGGTCAGAGTCTGAGAGAGAGAAAAAGTTCATTGTGTCATTTGTGTAGATGGAAACCTCTGTGATAAAGCTGATCATACAAACACTACACAGTTGTTTGTTGTAGTATTTTATTCTGAGGTTCTAGGCCTGCCCAGAAACCAAAGACTTTAACAGTTCTGTCAGAAAGTTTGAAAACCTTCTGGGTCGCAGATATGACCCAAACTTTTAGAGGTTTTCAAAAATATACAAATGATAACCAAATTAATATTCCCCCATGAAAATGCCATTTTAAAAAAGGATTTACCAACTGCTGTTAAAAAAATAAAAAAGGTTTAACCCAGCTTTCCAATCATCCTAGATTTATTTTGGAGGCTAACATTATTTTACTTTGAACACAGAAACAAAACGATGACCCCCTATAGGATTACCAGGGTCTGAATGATGACCCCCTATAGGACTACCGGGGTCTAAATGATGACCCCCTATAGGACTACCAGGGTCTAAATGATGACCCCCTATAGGACTGCCAGGGTCTAAAGGATAACCCCCCTATAGGACTACCACGATGTAAATGATGACCCCCTGAATATATCGTGTCATAAAAACACCGTCTTAGCGCCCCCTAGTGGTATGAGGACATGTCATGTTTTTTCTTTTGGAAGTAAACTTAATGATTTTGTTTAATTTAATTATTATATTTCTTTTGTTTCCAGGTCAGGATGCAGCCGTCTAGGTGGTTGCTAGGTGTTGGTCTGTGGTTGCTATGCATCATAGAGGTCAGGACTGCAACTTTTAAACTGGCTCTGATTGGACCGTGGACATGTGACCCCATGTTCTCCAGAGCAATGCCAACAGCAGCGGCTAACCTGGCATTGTCCCGTTTACGGAGTGACAGCGGGCTGAGCCGAGGGTACTGGTACGACGTCAAACTATTGGATGAAGACTGCTCCGCCTCCAAAGGTTGGTCAGCCAATCACAACATTTCTCAGGCAAAACAAATAAAACATTAAATGTTAGGTTTAACTAAGCCTAAACCTTTGCAAGGGTCAGGGTTGTGGTTATTTAACTCTGACCTATCTAATCCTAACCCTGATGTTTTTAAGGGCCCTTGTCTTTTTTGTAAACACATTTAATGTTGATGACATGTTGTACTGGACTCCAAACTTTCGAAAGCTTTTTTTTATTGTGTTTTTACGTGTTTTTAATGTTATTTTCTATTTTATTCTATTTTTAGCACTCACAGAACTTGGGGATATGGAGGGCTATGGACACGCCTACATCGGACCCTTTAACCCTGCCCTCTGCCATGCTGCTTCCTTATTTACTGAACACTGGGAGGCGGGGCTTGCCTCCCCAGGCTGTCTTGATGCTGATTGGCCAAACCTTCCACCCATTGTGCCTCCAAGCAAAGTCCTTTTCACTGTGCTGAGGTTCTTTAGATGGGCTCACGTTGGCATCATCTCAGGTAAGGGGTGTGACCTCACAAAAACACAGGTCAAACTATCAACTCACCTAACCAACCTTTACTACCTAACTAACACTATCTATCTTACCCTTACCACTTAACTATCCATAACTACCCACCTAATCCTGACTACCTACCCACCTAATCTGACTACCTACCCACCTAATCTGACTACTGACCCACCTAATTCCGACTACCTACCCACCTAACCTGACTACCTACCCACCTTATCCTGACTACCTACCCACCTAATCCTGACTACCTACCCACCTAATCTGACTACCTACCCACCTAATCCTGACTACCTACCCACCTAATCCTGACTTTCTACCCACCTAATCCTGACTTCCCACCCACCTAATCCTGACTACCTAACCACCTAATCCTGACTACCTACCCACCTAATCTGACTACCTACCCACCTAATCCTGACTACCTACCCACCTAATCCTGACTACCTACCCACCTAATCTGACTACCTACCCACCTAATCCTGACTTCCTACCCACCTTACCTGACTACCTACCCACCTAATCCTGACTATCTACCCACCTAATCCTGATTTCCTACCCACCTAATCCTGACTACCTACCCACCTAATCCTGATTTCCTACCCACCTAATCCTGACTACCTACCCACCTAATCCTGACTACCTAACCACCTAATCCTGACTTCCTACCCACCTAATCCTGATTTCCTACCCACCTAATCCTGACTATCTACCCACCTAATCCTGATTTCCTACCCACCTAATCCTGACTACCTACCCACCTAATCCTGACTACCTACCCACCTAATCCTGATTTCCTACCCACCTAATCCTGACTACCTACCCACCTAATCCTGACTACCTACCCACCTAATCCTGATTTCCTACCCACCTAATCCTGACTATCTACCCACCTAATCCTGACTATCTACCCACCTAATCCTGACTTTCTACCCACCTGATTCTGACTACCTAACTAACGAACCCTCACTACCTTAAAAACCCTAACTGCAATTTCTGAAATAATAGACAAGCAATAAAGAAATAAAGAATGTTCAGAAAAAATATTGATAAATGTAATTAATTTTAAAGTATTCATGTTATTGCACATTTTTTTTGATACATTCTAATATGACGTACTGGCATTATTGTACATTTGAGTTAAAAAAGCAATAAATAAGAAAAAAGGAATAATAGAAAAAAAAATATTAATGATAAATGTAATTTAACAAAGTATCAGTGTTATTGTACCATTGTCCTAATGCATGTTAATATAAAGAAATGGTGTTTTGCAGATTTTTTCACAAAACTCTCTAACATGAAGTACTGCTGATATTGTGCATTTGTCTTAATCCTAGTGTAAAGTCCTAGAGTTCTTGCACATTTGTCCTAAAACATTGTTGCACATTAGCAAAAGGGTTAGCCTTCCAATTACAGTGACCCTGTCCAGCTGCCCCACTGAAGCTTCCCAATGTGTATCATGATTTTATGAATGATAATGGTTTATCCCTGTCTCTTCCTGTCAGCTCCATCAGACCTGTGGGAGGGCACCGGACAGGAAGTAGCTTCTGCACTAAGGGCTCTGGGACTGCCGATTGGTCCAGTGGTTACCATGGAAACAAAGACAAATGGCGGGCCCCGTGAGGCACTCAGAGCAATACGAGATGCAGACAGGGTCAAAGGTCAGAGTTCACAGAAAAATCTAATGGCTGAACATAAAAATTTTTAAAGGATAACTTACACCATAAAATCTTTATCTACTTTTACCTCCTGATTTCTGGGCTTAACACAGATTTATCCTCCATCATGTTTTTCTCTCAGTGATTATCATGTGCATGTCCTCTGTCCTGATTGGTGGAGAGGACCAGCGAGAGCTTCTATTGGCTGCCCTGGACATGGGGATGGTTGCTGACGGTTATGTGTTTATTCCATACGATGCCCTGTTGTATGCCATGCCATACCAGGTGACCTTAACAATAACCCTATATGCCATGCCGTACAAGGTGACCCTAGCTAATAACCAATGCAATTTCATACCAGATAGACTGATAGACTTCCCTGATAGACTGCAGTCATACGCCCCCCCCCCCCCCACACACACAATAAACTGCCCTAACAGACCACCCTGATTATTTACCACCTTGTAAACCACCCTGATAGACCACCCTAAAAAAATTGCCCTGATAAGCTGCCCTGATAGACCACTCTGTTATACCGCCCTTATGGACCTCCTTAATTTCTTTGAAGAACTGCCCTGATAGACCTCCTTGATAAACTGCCCTGATAGACCTTCTTGATAAACTGCCCTGATAGACCTCCTTGATAAACTGCCCTGATAGACCTCCTTGATAAACCACACTGATAGACCTCCTTGATAAACTGCTCTGATAGACCTCCTTGATAAACTGCTCTGATAGACCTTCTTGATAAACTGCCCTGATAGACCTTCTTGATAAACTGCCCTGATAGACCTCCTTGATAAACTGCCCTGATAGACCTTCTTGATAAACTGCCCTGATAGACCTCCTTGATAAACTGCCCTGATAGACCTCCTTGATAAACTGAACTGATAGACCTCTTTGATAAACCACACTGATAGACCTCCTTGATAAACTGCCCTGATAGACCTCCTTGATAAACTGCCCTGATAGACCTCCTTGATAAACTGTCTTGATAAACCACACTGCCCTGATAGACCTCCTTGATATACTGCCATGATAGACCTCCTTGATAAACTGCCCTGATAAACCACACTGATAGACCTCCTTGATAAACTGCCCTGATAGACCTCCTTTATAAACTGTCCTGATAGACCTCCTTTATAAACTGCCCTGATAGACCTCCTTTATAAACTGCCCTGATAGACCTCCTTGATAAACTGCCCTGATAAACCACACTGATAGACCTCCTTGATAAACTGCCCTGATAGACCTCCTTTATAAACTGTCCTGATAGACCTCCTTTATAAACTGCCCTGATAGACCTCCTTGATAAACTGCCCTGATAGACCTCCTTTATAAACTGTCTTGATAAACCACACTGCTCTGATAGACCTCCTTGATAAACTGCCCTGATAGACCTCCTTTATAAACTGCCCTGATAGACCTCCTTGATGAACTGTCTTGATAAACCACACTGCTCTGATAGACCTCCTTTATAAACTGCCCTGATAGACCTTCTTGATAAACTGTCTTGATAAACCACACTGATAGACCTCCTTGATAAACTGCCCTGATAGACCTTCCTGATAGACAGCCCTTTTAGACAGCCTGGACCTTATAGACCTTCCAGATAGACTGCTCTGATAGACTGCTCTGATAGACCTGAGATGATGCTGCAGAGCCACAAACACGAACTTGTCCCAAGTTTTATGAAACATGTCACAGGCAACAAATTCAAATTGGATGTTTCCAGAAATGATGAGAAGTCCAAGTCTATCATTTTACACACATCCTGGCTATTTATTTTGTGTTTTCCTGAATAACATAAAGAGGAAGTTCCCTTTCAAATTAAAGCTGACATTCACTCTTCCCTTTAATCAGGAGATGGTATTTCCTCAGCTGACCAACAGCACAAAGCTTCGCCATGCCTACAGCGCTGTCCTGACTGTAACCATGGCATCAGACTTAAATTTCTATGAAGCCTTCCGTGAAGCTCAGCTTAGTCGAGAGATCCGCTCGGCCGTCAGCGCCACTGAGGTAATGCACAAAGAAGTACACAACTTTGAATGCATAACAGCCAGTAATACTCATGATCAATCTTTGATTATCTAATCAATCGTATCAAAGCTGGTGTTGAGGTCATTTTGTCCTGAACTTTGTCTGCAGGTGTCTCCGTTTTTTGGGACCATCTTTAACATGGTCTACTTTGTCGCCAAAGCGGTGGAGGAGCGTCGTCAAGCAGGAGGTGGACACTGGGTGACAGGCAATCAGCTCGTCCACTCAGACGGGGGCTTCGAATTTCAGGGTTTCAACCAGGTAACCTGTGACATTACTGTCACCTGTGTCCGCAGAGAAATTCAACATTTAGCTTTTAAATGGTAAAAATACAACATACACAAAAAATAAAACTAAAATTATTAAAATTCAGTAGTTAATTCTGAGCATTTCCTGTTTTATTTTGTAGTTCTTATTTCCGTTCATGTCAGTAGTCTTATCTGCGTCACTAGTCTCTCACCTGTTGGACAGGTAACCGACAGGTGAGCTCTTCAATAGGTGACCTGTGGGACAGACCACAGCTCCTGAGCTCAGTGTATCTTTATCTGGTTAAATAAATGTAAAAAACAAAACTTTGTTTGTTCGTTGATTTCCTTTGATCTCATTATTTTTCATCTGCTCATCTTCCTGCTCTTGTGCTTTTACACTGCTGACAGCTCGCTCTTTTTTCCAGATGTTGTATGGGGGAAAGGAGGGGCGTGGTCTCCAGGCCAGGTATGTGGTGTTGGACAGCGATGGAGACCATCTAGTGCCGACTCACTCTCTGGCTCCGACACACACAGACGGGGTGGTTGGGGGTCTGAGACGGCTGAGTCGCTCCTTTACCTTCCCAGGAGGAAAACCCCCCTCCGCCAGCTTCTGTTGGTTTGACCCGGATGAAGCCTGCAGTGGTGGTGCGTTCACTGACCTACAGGAGGAGTGGGATTCTTTAAGTGATGGGGTGTTGGGGAATTGCTGGGAAAGTTCAGGCCTTGTTTTAGGTGATATTTATTTTTCTACAGGTTTGGACTCAGCGACCATGTTTTTTATCTTCCTACTGCTCGTCGCTCTGATTGCTGCCTTCCTATTCTGGATCAAGTAAGTACAACCCCACATATAAATCTAGCAGATGTTTGACCAAAAATACAAATCTTATGAGAAATACTTCTGCTGTTCCAATGGAGTGTGTTTGTGTTTACAGGAAGTACAAGAGGACAGCGAACATGACCAAACTGATCCTAACGCTGGATGACATTGTCTTCATCGACACACAAGTCAGCAGGAAGGTCAGAGACAAGTCTTCAGATAGAAACGTCTAAATTAGAACTATGCTAGCAGTGGGAAAACCTTCGCTGAGCCTCAACACTGTTAGCAGAGCCTCAACACTGTTAGCAGAGCCTCGACACAGTTAGCAGAGCCTCGACACAGTTAGCAGAGCCTCAACACTGTTAGCAGAGCCTCGACACAGTTAGCAGAGCCTCGACACAGTTAGCAGAGCCTCGACACTGTTAGCAGGTCCTCAACACTGTTAGCAGGTCCTCAACACTGTTAGCAGAGCCTCAACACTGTTAGCAGAGCCTCGACACTGTTAGCAGAGCCTCAACACAGTTAGCAGAGCCTCAACACTGTTAGCAGACTGATATATTTATAGATTGAATTGTTGTTGAGGCCTTTTTTTTTCTTTTTCATTGTTTATCAAGGATGATCAAAGAACTTTGATATTGATATTATTTTGACACTATAAAATGTGTTGATCTACTTGTTGTGTTTTTTGGCATCTTGGTTTGTTGACAGTAGGAAAGTTGCTGATATATTCCCTGCTTTCTAGAAACTCAATGACGAGTCCATCATGAGGAGTCTTCTGGAGATAAAGACTCCATTTAAATCAATCGCTCGGAGCTACATCTTGACAACTCCTGAGAGCTCCAACATCGGAATACTAGAGGTACGAAGGAACACACTAAGTCTACCCATCCTTTACCTACCCAATGGCTGCTCTACCATCTGTTAACATTTTTATCTGTTAACTCTACCATCTGTTAACACTTTTATCTGATAACTCTACCATCTGTTAACATTTTTATCTGATAACTCTACCATCTGTTAACATTTTATCTGATAACTCTTCCATCTGTTAACATTTTATTTCCCGTCCTTAACCTCGCTAACTCTGCTCTGTGATTGGTGTTTCTGTTGTCAGGGTGACTGGGTTTGGCTTAAGAAGATTCCAGCTGAGACAACGATTACATCTGTGAAACAAAACACTCAGAACCTGTTTCACCAGGTACAAACTTAAGTAATTCAATAAAACAGATCAACTTTATCTTTAATATCAGTGGGTTTGGATGCACTTGATTGGGACTATTTAATACTGAAGGTCAGTTCTCCAACCATCAAACTCTGCTACTAGTGTATGAATGAGGAGTGAATGGGGAGGTTACATCTGTGGGAAAAACCACTCTGAGTAGTCAGATGACCAGAGAAAATATATCTAACATTACATGAAATATATCTAAAATTACAGTAAATATATCTGAAATTACATGAAATATATCTACCCTTATGGCAAATATATTTAAAGTTACATGAAATATATATCTAACATTACAGCAAATATATCTAACATTACAGCAAATATATCTAAAATTACATTATATACATCTAACATTACAGCAAATATATCTAAAATTACATTATATACATCTAACATTACAGCAAATATATCTAAAATTACATTATATACATCTAACATTACAGCAAATATATCTAAAATTACATTATATACATCTAACATTACAGCAAATATATCTAAAATTACGTTATATACATCTAACATTACAGCAAATATATCTAAAATTACGTTATATACATCTAACATTACAGCAAATATATCTAAAATTACATTATATATATCTAACATTACAGCAAATATATCTAAAATTACATTATATACATCTAACATTACAGCAAATATATCTAAAATTACATTAAATATATATGCCTTAGCAGCAAATATGTCCAACATTAAAGAAAATACATCCAACAGTAGTTATAGTAGATACTGGAGATATTGGAATTCCCCCCTGTGGGACTAATAAAAGAATATCTTATCTTAGTCACAGTAAATATCTTTAACTTTTGTGTAAATACGCATATCTGCGATCCATATTCATTTAACGCAATAACATTTACTCTGGAGAAATCCAGCACACATCTAGCATTAGATGGGAAAAGCAGGTGATTTGTTAGGCCATATTCTGTTTCACTGAAACAAACTGAATTTTAAAATTTGACCGAATGTTAAGAAATGAATGCCTAACATTTTCATCTTTACTTTTATTATATATGTTTGATTAAAATATATCGACCTGTTTTTCCTTTCATTATCAGCTGAGGGACATGAGACATGAGAACTTGAATCTGTACCTGGGTCTGTTCCTCGACTCTGGGATCTTTGCTCTGGTGGTCGAACACTGTCCTCGAGGAAGTCTGGCCGACCTGCTGGCAGACGGAAACATGAGGCTTGACTGGATGTTCAAAAGTTCACTGCTCATGGACCTCATCAAGGTACTAAAACTGCAGCCAGTGGACTAACACTGCCACTAATACTACTACTACAAGTAAATATCAATAATAATAGTAATAATAGTAGTAATAAGAAATAATGAATTAGCACTACTTCAGCCAGTGGACTACTACTACAACTTAATATCCACAGTATACAGCCAGTGGTCTGGGTAAGGGTTAGATGGTACTCATAACCCTACTACCAATGCTATTATAGAACTACTACTTTTATTTCTAAAATCTGAACTACCCAACCCCCTGCTGGTAGCTCTGCTGATATAAACTCTGAACTGGACTGGATATTTTCCCCCGTTTGAGCTCTTAATCAAAGACTCCTGTTTGACTTCAAAGTAAAAGTCTTAGATTGCATAGTTTTAGTCCCACAGACAAGGAGATAAAATATGTTTTCATGCTTCCATTCAAACTTTAAGCTGAATTTTAATTAAACAGATATTTGTTGTTTCAAAATTAAAATGTGTTGATTTTAATCACAAACCTCTCTCCGTGTTTCAGGGGATGAAGTACCTCCACCTTCGCGGTCTCAGTCATGGGAGACTGAAGTCCACTAACTGTTTAGTAGACGGACGCTTTGTTTTGAAAATCACAGACTACGGACTTCCTATGATCCTTCACTCCCTGAGTCTGAGCATTCATGAAGACCCTCAAGGTAAAACTGCATAATCCTAACACTGGAGCTTTATTTTCCTAGCCTGACTGTGGATCGGTCTGAACCTCACCAGTGGGCCCTTCACCACCTGTGGGGTTTGGCATGGGTTCTGGACTGCAGCAGGAGGAATGTCTGACTTTTGGGATGTGGAACATCTCCTCTTTGGCAGAGGAAGCATCAGGACTGGTTTTGGGCATTGGAGCATTAAAAGCTAGATAGCTGGACTCATGTTCATACACATAACCAACTGTGGGGCCATACTCCTGGAGTGGGGCTGGGCTCTACTTTTCTGGAGTTGTAAAGGTGTGAGACACTGGCTGGTAGGGATACTTACAAGCTTCTCAGCTGATTGTTGGAGTTTTCCTGGGGGACAAGAGGGTTTTTTTCTTCGTGGCTTCAGGTCTCAGGCAGGAAGGCTTGGACTCTTAGCACATCGTATGTAGGCACCAGACAGCAGTTTGAGCACTCAGCCTTCTGGGGGTTTCTGGACAGGGTGGTGGAAGGGGTTTCTGCCTGAGGACTTCCTAGCTGGGGAGCAAGATGATGAATGCGTGGATGGATGGATGCATGGATGGATGGATGCTTGGATGGATGGATGGATGCTTGGATGGATGGATGGATGCTTGGATGGATGGATGGTTGATGGATGGATGGATGGATGGATGTCTGCCAACCCATTTGCCTAGAGAAAGAAATCTGTAATCCAACCTCCCTCTTTGTCTCCTGCTTTCTGTCTTCCACTGTCTCCTTCCTGTCTGTCACTTCCTGTCTGTCTCCTTCCATTCTGTCACTTCCTGTCTGGCTTCTTCCTGTTTGTCCCTCAGAGTTGCTGTGGACAGCCCCAGAGCTCTTGAGGAATCCGATTCGAGGAGGAACATTTGCTGGAGATGTTTTTAGTTTCTCCATCATCATACAGGAGGTTATCTCACGCACGCTGCCCTACTCCATGATGGACATGCCCGCCCATGGTGAGACAGCATACCAATCTTCGTGTCAGACTTCCTGTCTGTCTATCTTACTTCCTGTCAGTCCATCTTCCTGACTCCCTTCCTGTCTGACCTTCTGTCTAGCCGACCTCCTGTCTTTCTGACTTCCTGTCCAATTTTCCGTCTGCCCTGCAGAGATCGTGGACCGCCTGAAGAACCCCCCTCCTCAGTGCCGGCCCCTGGTCTCGGTGGATGAGGCCCCTGCTGAGTGTCTCAGTCTGATGAACGATTGTTGGAATGAAGATCCGAGTAAACGACCAAACTTTGACGAGGTCTTTAAACAGGTGAGGGATGCAGGTGCTGCCCCCAGCTGGCTAAAATCAGATTTTATGGTTTTACTTCCAGCTCAGTTTAAGGGTTGAGGGTTTTAGTTTTAGGTCAAACAACCTTATTGATTGATTGATTGACAGGAGTCCAACCATCTGCTTCTGCCTGTTCTCAGTTCCGGGGCATTAACCGGGGTAAGCGGGCGAACATCATTGACTCCATGCTGCGGATGTTGGAGCAGTACAGTTCAAACCTGGAGGATCTGATCAGAGAGCGAACTGATGAGCTGGAGGTGGAGAGGAACAAGACTGAGAAGCTTGTTGGACAGCTGCTGCCAAAGTAAGACACATTGCTCTTCAAAATTTAAGTGTTCGCTGTTGACTTCGTGACATGGAGGTGCAGATCCAAGCCTTCTCAATGAGACAGGTTGTTGTTTAAATCCCAGTCGGGGGCTTCTGTTCTGCCTGTTAAGTGGTTTTCCTAAATCTGGGATGATCAGGAAAACTGGAGCTGCTTGCTCAGCCCCCAGCGCAACATTGTGCTATTGTAAAATCCACTGGGTTCACCTGAATTCTTTAACTATTAATGATTTGAATGCATGTTTAAAATTATAGGCCCAATAGTCCACTTTTACCTGTGTGTGGGTGCGACAGCCCAGCCCCTTAGATAAGCAAAGAAATGGCATGGGCTTAGGAGCCCTTAGTGTTAGAGATGATAATAATAATATTAATAATATAAAACATTTAAAAAGGGAAGGAGAAACCTGTTTAAGCACACATAGAAGACCTGTCATAATTTAAGGCTTTTTTAAATAATCACTGGAAAACACTGTGAAAGCAACATGTCGACTGAACAGCAGCAATGTAAAACTCTAACCCTAACCCTACCCTAAAGCCACCAAAACCTTATAAATATAAATATCATAACATATAAAAATACAGAAATAAGGTTAAACACATGACACAAAGGTTAAAAAATGGACAGCTGGAGACTTTTAGGAGCAAAAACAACTGAAAGGTCTTGTGGAACTGGAAAGTGGTTTAGTTGATGTTGTTGTCATTGTGTCTTTGAGGATCTGTCTGCACCGGTCAGAAACACAGAGGCACTGGTCAAATCTACATATTCATTCAATACCTGGCTGATTAATGGGGCACAGAAGATTTTAGCTTGTTTAGTTAAAAGGTTGTAAAACTTTGATTTGCTTACAAGATAATTTATGAGACCTTGAGATATATCTGAATGTTGTCATCAAATTTAAATAAAAAAAATCAAGATTAACCAATGTAACTGTCAAAGACAGTAAACAACTGGAATTTAGAAAGATTGGAGCACTATGTGCAACTACATGTACTATGTGTTTGAACAGCACTAACACACTGATGGTTGGTGTGTAGACTGTCCCTCAGTGTAAGGTATTCATACACATCCACACACTACTATTTAATCTCCAGTAAATAATGATGTATTGTAAAATGCTGTATTACTTTAGTAGGTATGCATTTCAGTTTTATTAACGCAGGGGTAGTAGAGTCCCCCAGCATATTACAGATGAATAAATCTATAGAGTAGATTGATGATAAAAAAAAAAAAAAAAAAAATGAAATTATGAACTCAGTCTCTTTCTGGTTCAGGTCTGTGGCTCAGGCTCTGAAGAAGGGGAAGCCGGTCCAGCCTGAGCATTATTCAGACAGCACTCTCTACTTCAGTGACATTGTTGGATTTACAACTATTTCAGCGCTCAGTGAACCTATTGAGGTAAAACCTGCTGATCAGTATAACCTGAAATTAACCAATGGTGAAGCTCCATTCCTCTAAAGCTGTGTTTGTGGGTGTTTAGGTGGTTGACCTGCTCAATGACCTGTACACGATGTTCGATGCCATCATTGCTCTTCACGACGTCTACAAGGTGAGACATGCTCGTCATGATACTCCAGTAAACGTGGTCTTTTTCTCTGATTAAGCAGAGAATTTAATTGATTATTTAGAGGTTAATTCACTCTCACTCTGCACCTCTGATGGTCCCAGATGGTAGTTCAGGATTCTGGTTCCCTTTTCAGGTGGAAACTATCGGCGATGCCTACATGGTGGCTTCAGGGGTCCCAAACAGAAATGGGAATCGACATGCAGCCGAAGTTGCCAACATGTCTCTGGACATCCTCCACTCCATCGCTGCGTTCAAGATCAGACACATGCCCGAGATAAAAGTCAAAATACGCATCGGCCTTCACAGCGGTATAACACCTCTATCTGAAAACAAAACATTTGGTTAATGTCACAAAGATGTTTGTCTGTGGAGGATTACTGATTCCCTCTAAATCACTGTTACAAATGTCAAAGAAACCTAACCTATCCTCTGCTCCTGTTCCTCGGTTTTTAAATCACCTGCAGGTCCAGTGGTTGCAGGGGTCGTTGGCTTAACGATGCCCAGGTATTGTCTGTTTGGGGATACGGTGACGACAGCATCTCACATGGAAGCTACCGGGCTGCGTGAGTAGGAATGAGTAAAATTGTCATCATTTAAGATGTTGTCACAGCAAAGCAAGAACTATACTCGGGTGGCAGGAAGTGATTTTCTGTTGGACTGGGACTGTCTTTCCTGCCATTCAGATCAACCCTAACCTTAACCCAGCTCATAGAACAGGACCCCTCAGAAACAATTCTTCACTACAGTCTCTAATGTCAGCATTTCCACGAAAGGCATTGAAGGCAAAAGTAAACTGGTTTAACTCCTCGAACTCTAGCTCTGATGAACTAACTTTACGTCCACCTAGAGCTCTAACGGACTAACTTTACTTCCTAACCTAACCCATTACCATTTATCCCTTACTATTGGTCTTCACTTCCTGTCCCCATGTGATGTTAGCATGTCAGTAAGATCATGTGAGTGCAGAGTGAAGTTGAACAACCAGGAACATCAGAATATTTTTTGTATTGTCCAGCCTACAGGATCCACATCAGTCTGAACACAGTGAAGGTCCTGACCAGTCTCAAACTGGGATATCACATCGACACCAGGAAGGCTCAGGTACTCCCGCCTGTCTCATCATCTTTTAAGGGTTGTATTATGCTATGGCACATAAAGGTGTAACGATAGAATAATACATGTTATGGTACTAAAAATGTGTAAAGTTAAGGCTTAAAGAATGGTGTAGCAGTAAATCCTTGTGCAGGTAGGATTATGGAATGTAATGGCACTACAAAGGTGTAAAGCTTGCATTACAAATTATGTTATGTCAGGGTTAGGGTTAAGATAGGGATAGGAAATGCATTGAGACTTAAAAGGTGTAAACACGGGATTATATAATGTTATAGTACTATAAAGATGTAGTGGTAGGGTTATTAAATATTCTGGCACTATAGGTCCAAAAGTAGAGTAATTGAGTGTTACGGCACTGTAACAGTTAAAAGAGAAGAATGATGCATTGTTATGTCACTTTAAAGGTGTTAAGGTAGGGCTAAAGCATGTTTTGCTACTCTTAAGGCTTAAAGGTAGGGTTACAGAATGTTTTGACAAGATAAAGGGTCATAGAACTTCATGGCTCTATAAAGCTGTAGGTTTGTAGAATGTTGTGGCTCTATAAAGCTGTAGGTTTGTAGAATGTTGTGGCTCCATAAAGCTGTAGGGTTGTAGAATGTTGTGGCTCTATAAAGCTGTAGTTTTCAGAATGGTATGGCTCCATAAAGCTGTAGCTTTATAGAATGTTGTGGCTCTTTTAAGCTGTAGGTTTGTAGAATGTTGTGGCTCTATAAAGCTGTAGGTTTGTAGAATGTTGTGGCTCTATAAAGCTGTAGGTTTATAGAATGTTGTGGCTCTATAAAGCTGTAGGTTTCAGAATGGTATGGCTCTATAAAGCTGTAGGTTTGTAGAGTGGTATGGGTCTATAATGGCATTAATGTTTCTTTGTAAAGGTAAAGGGAACCATGGACACCTACTGGTTGGTGGGTCGAGATGGATTCAATAAACCACTTCCTGTTCCTCCAGACTTGACCGGAGGGTAAAATATTTATTTTTTATTTTTTAGAAACACTGGAAAGATAATTTTAAAATCCTCTATCTCCAGCTGTCATCAGGTATAACAAGAAAAACCCCTCCCTCTCTCTCTAACAGGGCCAGTAACCACGGGATCAGCTTGGATGAGATTCCCAAAGAACGCAGACAGAAGTTCCTTGATCGACAGAAGAAGATCAAGAAATGATGCCAACACTCACTCAAACACTCTCTACCTCCAGGACTGTGCTTTAACCGGCCAAAACCCAAACAGACTTCTGAACCATTCAAAGATTACCACTTCCTGTTTATAGCTGAAGGATGCTGGACTGTGATTGGTCAGACACATCCCTCCCTCTTTGTAGATGTTTAGTGGATTTCTGTGCCTAATGTGGTCTAGAATCATCAGGATTATCCTCCACATCAGATTATTGATACAGGTGACCCACCTGATCAACATTTCATTTCCTCTGTGCTGGCCCATTGCATGATGGGATATATCTTTTTAATGTAGTAGTACCAAGTATATCTTTGCTTTTCTCCTTTTCCACTGCTATAATTCTTAGCTGCTAACGCTAATGTTAAAGTGTTCAATTTTATATCAATGATGGTGATTGATAAAACTTTACATACTGATTACTGATGTTAAAGCCATATCCCAAAATGGAGTTTGATAAGGATTAATGAACATGGCCATAAATTTATGGACACCTCCTCTCTCTCTACACCTCCCTCCACTCTCTCTACACCTCCTCTCCTCTCTCTCTCTCTATACCTCCTCTCTCTCTCTCTACACCTCCCTCCTCTCTCTCTCTACACCTCCCTCCTCTCTCTCTACACCTCCTCTCTCTCTGTCTACACCTCTCTCCTCTCTCTCTACACCTCTTCTATCTCTACACCTCCTCTATCTCTACACCTCTCTCCACTCTCTCTACACCTCCCTCCTCTCTCTCTCTACACCTCCTCTCTCTCTCTACACCTCCTCTCTCTCTGTCTACACCTCTCTCCTCTCTCTCTACACCTCCTCTCCCTGCGCTGCATCCCAGCTGTCTTCTCAAACCAACAGCAGCTCCTGTACGTATTGGATGTGTTTCTGGAGCACAGCTCTGAGCAGCTGGAGATAAGAGATCACAGTCTCTGTGGGCTCTGGTGAAATTAGACCTGACACATATCCTGAGAAGAGTGGTGCCTATGCCACGTGCCAGAGACGGACTGAGCATGTGCAGTGGACCTGCTGAGATTGATCATCGTATTTCTCTGGATCAGATCACTGCACAGACAGAGGACATGAAAATTTAGCATGACTTTACTAAATGTTTAGTATTGAGCTGATGATGATCAATTTTGTCTTGATCAATAATAGAAAAGAGAGGATAGTCTAGACCTTTTTGGAAAGTGTCTTCAAAGAACTTTGGTGAAGAATTGAAGCTGCACGAATAAAGTTTGAGTCTTGCAAAAGTGACTGTGGCTGTGTCGTAATTTGCACACAGTTATTACTACTTTTAGCATTTAAAGTAAAGAATGCAAAAATCAGAGAAGAAAATCTGTCAGCATCCAAAATTCAGACACACACAGTCATTCAAAGGGTTAGGGTCTATCCACATCTTTATTATTCCATTTATCCACACTTTTATTATTCCATATATCTACATCTTTATTATTTCATTTATCCAAACTTTTATTATTCCATATATCCACATCTTTATTATTCCATATATCCACATAATTATAGAATGAATAGAATGAAGGATGTGTTAGTTTAGTTTAGTTTAGTTATTTGCACGCTAAAACAGATAAGAACAATGGTTAGGGTTAGGGGTTAGGGTTAGGTGAGGGGAAGGGGAACTGCCTCCAAGGAGGTGGAGCAGCCGGTGCACTGTCCATCCCCCTGTGCCACACAACCCTCCTCTCCCTTGACTGGGAGTATGGAGCCCCATACTCCACATGGGGACGACGCTGCTGTCTCCTGTGGCGGACCTGAGTCCACTCATATTGAGCGTTGCTCATTATATTGTAAGTGTATTTATTTTTTTGTGTTTTTTATGTGTTTTTTTGTTCTTAATATAAAATAAATGAAATTAAAATGAATTGTTTTTTAAATAAACAAAAATGAAATATTTTTATTGTAAAATAAACTAAATAAAAAAGTTTTGATTTTTAATTAAACTAAAAAACTCCCTAGATAAAAGAAAATAAGTGCCCAAGCGACGTTTCGACCTGAAAAGTTCTTCTTCAGGCAGGGGCACTGTATCACAAATGGCTTTCAGGCAGTGTATGAGCAGCTTACTCCGTCAAATGTCTGAGCAAGAATGAGAGCTCTCTCTTGTGCGTCTCCTTTTATACCCTCAGTTAAGTTTCACTTTTCAATTTAAGTTTCACTTTCCGTTCCAAATTGTTTTTGCTTTATCCTGTTATTTTTTTCAATTGTTTGTTTTTAACCCTTTCCTTTCTAATAAATTATAACCTATCCATAATTTTTTAAAAAAATAATTAAATATTATCAAAGCTAAAATAATTAAGTATATAAATTTAATTAATCCAGATCCCATTTGGGTTTAAGATTAAGGTTAGGATTAGAATATAAGAATAGGATTAGAATTTATACGTTAGGGTTAGGGTTAGGGTTAGGGGGTTAGGGTTAGGGTTAGGGTTAGGGTTAGGGTTAGGGGTTAGGGTTAGGGTTAGGGTTAGGGTTAGGGTTAGGGTTAGGGTTAGGGTTAGGGGTTAGGGGTTAGGGTTAGGGTTAGGGTTAGGGTTAGGGTTAGGGTTAGGGGTTAGGATACAGGATGAAAACCACCTGGGGCAAGTTTATTTTGGGCCGTAACCCTCCAACAGAGCGGGGCATCAAGAGGGCATTAGGCTCTACCCACACATTAAGGGGTACGGCCTTTCCAACAGTAGCACTCTTGTTGACCTGTGACCTCCGGAAGTGCTGGAAAGAGAATTTGTGCCAAAGTTTTTGTTGAATAACTTTTGATAGGAGCGGGGCATCAAGAGGGCATTGACCAAATATGGGCACTGGCTTTCCACTGGTACCAAGCTCAAGTCTGTAAAGCGTTCCTATGAAAAGTTATGGACTTTTAAATTCCCCATCTGAAAAAATGGGGACTTGAAGAGGGCATTGGTGTCTACCCCCCCAAATATGGGCACTGGCTTTCCAATGGTACCAAGCTCAAGTCTGTAAAGCGTTCCTATGAAAAGTTATGGACTTTTTAAATTCCCCATCTGAAATGAATGGGGAATTGAAATTGGCCGTAACTTTTGATAGGAGCGGGGCATGAAGAGGGCATTGGTGTCTACCCCCCCAAATATGGGCACTGGCTTTCCAATGGTACCAAGATTGAGTCTGTAGGATGTTCCTGTGAAAAGTTGTGGACTTTTTAAATTCCCCATCTGAAATGAATGGGGACTTGAAATTGGGCTAACTTTGGATGGGAGCGGGGCATGAAGAGGGCATTGGTGTCTACCCCCCCATTTGTGGCCAGGAGATTTCCAATGGTACCAAGATTGAGTTTGTGGGACCTTCCTATGAAAAGTTGTGCATTTAGGCATGCATTTTAGGCGTCTTCTGCGTGACCTTTTGGAGTTAGCAAGGTGGTAGGAGTGTGAAAAACTGTAGCACGATTGTACATGATTCCAGGACGAACATATCGGAATTTGAGCACTGTAGGCCCAAGCACTTTGAAATGATTCCAAAAAAAGGGATGGAGTTTGAAAGCGAGTGTCTTTTTTGTCCCCATTTGTCCCCCTTTGAGTGTAGAGGCCCCAGAATTCAGACAGTAGATGGCCTGGGGCCTCTGATGAAGGATGTGAAAAAAGTAAGTGTCTATCTCTTTTAGAAGCAAAGTTAGGTTTATCCAAAATGCAGCTGACAAATGGGGGTAGGGTCATAGAAGCTAAGAGGATTTGTTTTGGCTGGTGGGTGCGGAGCAAAACTGTTTGTACAAGAGCTAGGAACGTGAGCTCGGGATATGCGGTAGGGGAGCAGGAGACGAGCAGATAGGCATCAGTCCGGTACGGATGGGACCAGTAGTCTCCGAGGGGCGGGCCTTTAAAAAGGGCTTTTCCGAATTTTGATTTGGCTGCAGTTTGTCCAAATCTAGAGCAAATGAGTGGAAAGTTGCCATTTCTGTAGACTTTTGGGTGGAGACGATGTGTGTAAAGTCTGGTATCTGTAGACCCTGTGGAAAGCTACTTAGACATCGGAAGGGCGTATTGAGACGGGACCAAGGGATTGACATAGAGGAGCCTCCAAGACGCATCGTAGTCAAGGATGGTGCGAAAAGTCCAATGAGAGCCAGACTAGTAGAGGTGGAAAGGTAAGCGTTATTAGCATGTTGCAAAGTCTTTATCTCTGCAACGACAGGTCCCAGCGACTTGGGGGTTTTTGCCCCGAATGGAGCAGGCTGCGAGCTTTCCGTAGATATGCGTATTGTGACGGTAGGACACAGGGAAGCAGAGTTCCGGGCCTAAAGAGGCGTCCCATTAGGACCGAATGTGTGGGATTGTGAAAAAAATGCCAAAGTGTTTGAGGCAAAAAGGTACCTGCAGAAGATGTTTAGGAGCACGTTTCAGAGCATTTGGAGTGGATTGGACCCTACTTTGAAGTAAGTTTTTTGAAAAGTTTTGTTAGGGGATTGGACTTGTTGAAATTTTCCTAAGTGTTTTAATTAGCTGGCTAATTAAGAAAAAGCAAGCGGAACAATGCCCAAGTGTTTTAATTAGCCAGCTAATTAAGAAAAAGCAGGCGGAGATATCCCCAAGTGTTTTAATTAGCCAGCTAATTAAGCTAATTAGCCAGCTAATTAACAACAAGCAAGTGAGAGACAGCTCCCATGTGTTTTAATTAGCCAGCTAATTACGCTAATTAGCCAGCTAATTAGGCTAATTAGCCAGCTAATTAAGCTAATTAGGGTTAGGGTTAGGGTTAGGGTTAGGGTTAGGGTTAGGGTTAGGGTTAGGGTTAGGGTTAGGGTTAGGGTTAGGGGTTAGGGTTAGGGTTAGGGTTAGGGTTAGGGTTAGGGGTTAGGGTTAGGGGTTAGGGTTAGGGTTAGGGTTAGGGTTAATGAAAACCACCTGGGGCAAGTTTATTTTGGGCCGTAACCCTCCAACAGAGCGGGGCATCAAGAGGGCATTAGGCTCTACCCACACATTAAGGGGTACGGCCTTTCCAACAGTAGCACTCTTGTTGACCTGTGACCTCCGGAAGTGCTGGAAAGAGAATTTCTGCCAAAGTTTTTGTTGAATAACTTTTGATAGGAGCGGGGCATCAAGAGGGCATTGGTGTCTACCCCCCCAAATATGGGCACTGGCTTTCCACTGGTACCAAGCTCAAGTCTGTAAAGCGTTCCTATGAAAAGTTATGGACTTTTTAAATTCCCCATCTGAAATGAATGGGGACCTGAAATTGGTCCTAACTTTTGATAGGAGCGGGGCATCAAGAGGGCATTGGTGTCTACCCCCCCAAATATGGGCACTGGCTTTCCAATGGTACCAAGCTCAAGTCTGTAAAGCGTTCCTATGAAAAGTTATGGACTTTTTAAATTCCCCATCTGAAATGAATGGGGAGTTGAAATTGGGCTAACTTTGGATGGGAGCGGGGCATGAAGAGGGCATTGGTGTCTACCCCCCCATTTGTGGCCAGGAGATTTCCAATGGTACCAAGATTGAGTTTGTGGGACCTTCCTATGAAAAGTTGTGCATTTAGGCATGCATTTTAGGCGTCTTCTGCGTGACCTTTTGGAGTTAGCAAGGCGGTAGGAGTGTGAAAAACTGTAGCACGATTGTACATGATTCCAGGACGAACATATCGGAATTTGAGCACTGTAGGCCCAAGCACTTTGAAATGATTCCAAAAAAAGGGATGGAGTTTGAAAGCGAGTGTCTTTTTTGTCCCCATTTGTCCCCCTTTGAGTGTAGAGGCCCCAGAATTCAGACAGTAGATGGCCTGGGGCCTCTGATGAAGGATGTGAAAAAAGTAAGTGTCTATCTCTTTTAGAAGCAAAGTTAGGTTTATCCAAAATGCAGCTGACAAATGGGGGTAGGGTCATAGAAGCTAAGAGGATTTGTTTTGGCTGGTGGGTGCGGAGCAAAACTGTTTCTACTAGTGCTAGGAACATGAGCTCGGGATATGCGGTAGGGGAGCACGAGACGAGCAGATAGGCACCAGTCCGGTACGGATGGGACCAGTAGTCTCCGAGGGGCGGGCCTTTAAAAAGGGCTTTTCCGAATTTTGATTTGGCTGCAGTTTGTCCAAATCTAGAGCAAATGAGTGGAAAGTTGCCATTTCTGTAGACTTTTGGGTGGAGACGATGTGTGTAAAGTCTGGTATCTGTAGACCCTGTGGAAAGCTACTTAGACATCGGAAGGGCGTATTGAGACGGGACCAAGGGATTGACATAGAGGAGCCTCCAAGACGCATCGTAGTCGAGGATGGTGCGAAAAGTCCAATGAGAGCCAGACTAGTAGAGGTGGAAAGGTAAGCGTTATTAGCATGTTGCAAAGTCTTTATCTCTGCAACGACAGGTCCCAGCGACTTGGGGGTTTTTGCCCCGAATGGAGCAGGCTGCGAGCTTTCCGTAGATATGCGTATTGTGACGGTAGGACACAGGGAAGCAGAGTTCCGGGCCTAAAGAGGCGTCCCATTAGGACCGAATGTGTGGGATTGTGAAAAAAATGCCAAAGTGTTTGAGGCAAAAAGGTACCTGCAGAAGATGTTTAGGAGCACGTTTCAGAGCATTTGGAGTGGATTGGACCCTACTTTGAAGTAAGTTTTTTGAAAAGTTTTGTTAGGGGATCGGACTTGTTGAAATTTTCCTAAGTGTTTTAATTAGCTGGCTAATTAAGAAAAAGCAAGCGGAACAATGCCCAAGTGTTTTAATTAGCCAGCTAATTAACAACAAGCAAGTGAGAGACAGATTCCATGTGTTTTAATTAGCCAGCTAATTAAGCTAATTAGCCAGCTAATTAGGCTAATTAGCCAGCTAATTAAGCTAATTAGGGTTAGGGTTAGGGTTAGGGTTAGGGTTAGGGTTAGGGTTAGGGTTAGGGTTAGGGTTAGGGTTAGGGTTAGGGTTAGGGTTAGGGTTAGGGTTAGGGTTAGGGTTAGGATACAGGATGAAAACCACCTGGGGCAAGTTTATTTTGGGCCGTAACCCTCCAACAGAGCGGGGCATCAAGAGGGCATTAGGCTCTACCCACACATTAAGGGGTACGGCCTTTCCAACAGTAGCACTCTTGTTGACCTGTGACCTCCGGAAGTGCTGGAAAGAGAATTTCTGCCAAAGTTTTTGTTGAATAACTTTTGATAGGAGCGGGGCATCAAGAGGGCATTGGTGTCTACCCCCCCAAATATGGGCACTGGCTTTCCACTGGTACCAAGCTCAAGTCTGTAAAGCGTTCCTATGAAAAGTTATGGACTTTTTAAATTCCCCATCTGAAAAAAATGGGGACTTGAAATTGGTCCTAACTTTTGATAGGGGCGGGGCATCAAGAGGGCATTGGTGTCTACCCCCCCAAATATGGGCACTGGCTTTCCAATGGTACCAAGCTCAAGTCTGTAAAGCGTTCCTATGAAAAGTTATGGACTTTTTAAATTCCCCATCTGAAATGAATGGGGAATTGAAATTGGCCGTAACTTTTGATAGGAGCGGGGCATGAAGAGGGCATTGGTGTCTACCCCCCCAAATATGGGCACTGGCTTTCCAATGGTACCAAGATTGAGTCTGTAGGATGTTCCTGTGAAAAGTTGTGGACTTTTTAAATTCCCCATCTGAAATGAATGGGGAGTTGAAATTGGGCTAACTTTGGATGGGAGCGGGGCATGAAGAGGGCATTGGTGTCTACCCCCCCATTTGTGGCCAGGAGATTTCCAATGGTACCAAGATTGAGTTTGTGGGACCTTCCTATGAAAAGTTGTGCATTTAGGCATGCATTTTAGGCGTCTTCTGCGTGACCTTTTGGAGTTAGCAAGGTGGTAGGAGTGTGAAAAACTGTAGCACGATTGTACATGATTCCAGGACGAACATATCGGAATTTGAGCACTGTAGGCCCAAGCACTTTGAAATGATTCCCAAAAAAGGGATGGAGTTTGAAAGCGAGTGTCTTTTTTGTCCCCATTTGGCCCCCTTTGAGTGTAGAGGCCCCAGAATTCAGACAGTAGATGGCCTGGGGCCTCTGATGAAGGATGTGAAAAAAGTAAGTGTCTATCTCTTTTAGAAGCAAAGTTAGGTTTATCCAAAATGCAGCTGACAAATGGGGGTAGGGTCATAGAAGCTAAGAGGATTTGTTTTGGCTGGTGGGTGCGGAGCAAAACTGTTTGTACAAGAGCTAGGAACGTGAGCTCGGGATATGCGGTAGGGGAGCAGGAGACGAGCAGATAGGCATCAGTCCGGTACGGATGGGACCAGTAGTCTCCGAGGGGCGGGCCTTTAAAAAGGGCTTTTCCGAATTTTGATTTGGCTGCAGTTTGTCCAAATCTAGAGCAAATGAGTGGAAAGTTGCCATTTCTGTAGACTTTTGGGTGGAGACGATGTGTGTAAAGTCTGGTATCTGTAGACCCTGTGGAAAGCTACTTAGACATCGGAAGGGCGTATTGAGACGGGACCAAGGGATTGACATAGAGGAGCCTCCAAGACGCATCGTAGTCAAGGATGGTGCGAAAAGTCCAATGAGAGCCAGACTAGTAGAGGTGGAAAGGTAAGCGTTATTAGCATGTTGCAAAGTCTTTATCTCTGCAACGACAGGTCCCAGCGACTTGGGGGTTTTTGCCCCGAATGGAGCAGGCTGCGAGCTTTCCGTAGATATGCGTATTGTGACGGTAGGACACAGGGAAGCAGAGTTCCGGGCCTAAAGAGGCGTCCCATTAGGACCGAATGTGTGGGATTGTGAAAAAAATGCCAAAGTGTTTGAGGCAAAAAGGTACCTGCAGAAGATGTTTAGGAGCACGTTTCAGAGCATTTGGAGTGGATTGGACCCTACTTTGAAGTAAGTTTTTTGAAAAGTTTTGTTAGGGGATCGGACTTGTTGAAATTTTCCTAAGTGTTTTAATTAGCTGGCTAATTAAGAAAAAGCAAGCGGAACAATGCCCAAGTGTTTTAATTAGCCAGCTAATTAACAACAAGCAAGTGAGAGACAGATTCCATGTGTTTTAATTAGCCAGCTAATTAGGCTAATTAGCCAGCTAATTAGGCTAATTAGCCAGCTAATTAAGCTAATTAGGGTTAGGGTTAGGGTAAGGGGTTAGGGTTAGGGTTAGGGTTAGGGGTAGGGTTAGGTTAGGTTAGGTTAGTTAGGGGTTAGGTTAGGTTAGGTTAGGGTTAGGGGTTAGGTTAGGTTAGGTTAGGTTAGGGTTAGGGTTAGGATACAGGATGAAAACCACTTCGGGCAAGTTTATTTTGGGCCGTAACCTCCAACAGAGCGGGGCATCAAGAGGGCATTAGGCTCTACCCACACATTAAGGGGTACGGCCTTTCCAACAGTAGCACTCTTGTTGACCTGTGACCTCCGGAAGTGCTGGAAAGAGAATTTCTGCCAAAGTTTTTGTTGAATAACTTTTGATAGGAGCGGGGCATCAAGAGGGCATTGGTGTCTACCCCCCCAAATATGGGCACTGGCTTTCCACTGGTACCAAGCTCAAGTCTGTAAAGCGTTCCTATGAAAAGTTATGGACTTTTTAAATTCCCCATCTGAAAAAAATGGGGACTTGAAATTGGTCCTAACTTTTGATAGGGGCGGGGCATGAAGAGGGCATTGGTGTCTACCCCCCCAAATATGGGCACTGGCTTTCCAATGGTACCAAGCTCAAGTCTGTAAAGCGTTCCTATGAAAAGTTATGGACTTTTTAAATTCCCCATCTGAAATGAATGGGGAATTGAAATTGGCCGTAACTTTTGATAGGAGCGGGGCATGAAGAGGGCATTGGTGTCTACCCCCCCAAATATGGGCACTGGCTTTCCAATGGTACCAAGATTGAGTCTGTAGGATGTTCCTGTGAAAAGTTGTGGACTTTTTAAATTCCCCATCTGAAATGAATGGGGAGTTGAAATTGGGCTAACTTTGGATGGGAGCGGGGCATGAAGAGGGCATTGGTGTCTACCCCCCCATTTGTGGCCAGGAGATTTCCAATGGTACCAAGATTGAGTTTGTGGGACCTTCCTATGAAAAGTTGTGCATTTAGGCATGCATTTTAGGCGTCTTCTGCGTGACCTTTTGGAGTTAGCAAGGTGGTAGGAGGTGAAAAACTGTAGCACGATTGTACATGATTCCAGGACGAACATATCGGAATTTGAGCACTGTAGGCCCAAGCACTTTGAAATGATTCCCAAAAAGGGATGGAGTTTGAAAGCGAAAGTGTCTTTTTGTCCCCATTTGGCCCCTTTGAGTGTAGAGGCCCCAGAATTCAGACAGTAGATGGCCTGGGGCCTCTGATGAAGGATGTGAAAAAGTAAGTGTCTATCTCTTTTAGAAGCAAAGTTAGGTTTATCCAAAATGCAGCTGACAAATGGGGGTAGGGTCATAGAAGCTAAGAGGATTTGTTTTGGCTGGTGGGTGCGGAGCAAAACTGTTTGTACAAGAGCTAGGAACGTGAGCTCGGGATATGCGGTAGGGGAGCAGGAGACGAGCAGATAGGCATCAGTCCGGTACGGATGGGACCAGTAGTCTCCGAGGGGCGGGCCTTTAAAAAGGGCTTTTCCGAATTTTGATTTGGCTGCAGTTTGTCCAAATCTAGAGCAAATGAGTGGAAAGTTGCCATTTCTGTAGACTTTTGGGTGGAGACGATGTGTGTAAAGTCTGGTATCTGTAGACCCTGTGGAAAGCTACTTAGACATCGGAAGGGCGTATTGAGACGGGACCAAGGGATTGACATAGAGGAGCCTCCAAGACGCATCGTAGTCAAGGATGGTGCGAAAAGTCCAATGAGAGCCAGACTAGTAGAGGTGGAAAGGTAAGCGTTATTAGCATGTTGCAAAGTCTTTATCTCTGCAACGACAGGTCCCAGCGACTTGGGGGTTTTTGCCCCGAATGGAGCAGGCTGCGAGCTCGTAGATTTGCGTATTGTGACGGTAGGACACAGGGAAGCAGAGTTCCGGGCCTAAAGAGGCGTCCCATTAGGACCGAATGTGTGGGATTGTGAAAAAAATGCCAAAGTGTTTGAGGCAAAAAGGTACCTGCAGAAGATGTTTAGGAGCACGTTTCAGAGCATTTGGAGTGGATTGGACCCTACTTTGAAGTAAGTTTTTTGAAAAGTTTTGTTAGGGGATCGGACTTGTTGAAATTTTCCTAAGTGTTTTAATTAGCTGGCTAATTAAGAAAAAGCAAGCGGAACAATGCCCAAGTGTTTTAATTAGCCAGCTAATTAACAACAAGCAAGTGAGAGACAGATTCCATGTGTTTTAATTAGCCAGTTAATTAAGCTAATTAGCCAGCTAATTAGGCTAATTAGCCAGCCATTAAGATTAGGTTAGGTTAAAGAAGAAGTTAGGTTAGGTTAGGGGTTAGGTTAGGTTAGGTTAAGAAGAAGAAGTTAGGTTAGGTTAGGTTAGGTTAGGTTAGGTTAGGTTAGGATACAGGATGAAACCACCGTTTAGGTTAAGAAGAAGTTGTAAGTTAGAAAGGTTAGGTTAGGTTAGGTTGGCTAGGTTAGGTTAGGTTAAAGAGGTTAGGGTTAGGTTAGGTTAGAAGGTTAGGTTAGAAGTTAGGTTAGGTTAGTTAGGGTTAAGAAAGGTTTAGGTTAGTAGGTTAGGGTTAGGTTAGGTTAGTTAGGTTAGGTTGTGGGTTAGGTTAGGAAGGTTAGGTTAGGTTAGGGTTAGGTTAGAAGAAAGAAGTGGGGTTAGGTTAGTTAGGTTAGGTTGTTAGGTTAGGAGGAGGTTAGGTTAGGCCAGGTGGCTTAGGTTAGGAGTGTGTAGAGGTTAGGAGGTTAGGTTAAAGAAGAGTTAGTGAAGAGTTAGGTAGGTTAGGTTAGGCTAGGCAGTTAGGTTAAGAAGGTTGTTAGGTTAGGCTGGTTAGGTTAGTGGGTTAGGTTAGGTTAGCAGGTTAGGAGGTTAAAGGAGTAGAAAAGTGTTAGGTTAGGGAGGTTAGGTTAGGTGGTGAGGTGTAGGTTAGGTCTGTTAGGTTGTGGGGGTTAAAGAAGAGTTAGGTGGAGAGGTTAGGAGTTAGGTTGAGGAGGTGTGAGGCCAGGAGAGGTTAAGCAGGTTAGGTTGTAGGTTAGGTTAGGGGTTAGGGCAGTTGTGTAGGTTAGGTTGTAGGTGGGGGTTAGGTTGGGGGGGTTAGGTTAGGTTAGGTTAGGTTAGAGTGGAGGGGGTTAGGTTAGGTGGGGGGTTAGAGGAAGTTTAGTAGGGGTTAGGTTAGTAGGGGAAAGAAGAAGAGTTAGGAGCAGTGGTGTTAAGAGAAGAAGGTAGGAGAGAAGAAGGGGTTAGTGTAGGTTAGGGTGAGAAGAAGAAGGTTAAGAGGTTAGGAAAGGTAGAAAAGAAGAAGAAGAAGTAGTGTAGCTAGGGGGTTAGGAGAAAAGAAGTAGGTTAGGTTAGGAAAGGTTAGGTGGTGTTAGGTTAGGAGGAAGGTTAGGTTAGCAGGTTAGGTTAGAGGTTAGGTTAGGTTAGGTTAGGTTAGGTTAGGTGGTTAGGGAAGAGGTAGGTTGTGAGTAGAGGAGGTGGGTGAGGGGTTAGGTAGGTTAGGTGTGGTGTAGGTTAGGTTAAGAGGTGTGTAGTTAGTTAGAAAGAAGAAGGTTAGGTTAGGTTAGGGTTAGAAGAAGAAGAAGAAGAAGAAGAAAGAAGAGTTAGGTTAGGCAGGCAGCTAGTTAAGTTGTGGTTAGGTTAGGTTGTTAGGCCAGGTTGTGAGTTAGGTTAGGTAGTTGGGTTAGGCTAGGTTGTTAGCCAGAGGTTAGGTTAGGCAGAAGTTAGGTTAGGTTGAAGAAGTAGGCCAGGTGTGTTAGGTTGTGCTAGAGTTAGGTAGTTAGGTTAGTTAGGTTAGGGTTAGATTAGGTTAGGTTGAGGTTAGGTTAGGTTAGGAAGAAGTTAGGGGTTAGGGAAGAAGAAGTTAGGTTAGGTTAGGGTTAGGTTAGGTTAGGTTAGGTTAAAGAAGTTGTGCTAGGTTAGAGGTTAGACAGTTAGGGGCTAGGTTAAGAAGAAGAGGAGGCTGGGAGGAGCCAGGAGGTTAGGTTAGGTAGTTAAGAATTAGCCAGGTTAGTTAGGTTGTGTTAGGTTAGGTTGTGGTTAGGTTAGGTTAGGTTAGGTTAAAGAAGAAGGGTTGTGCTAGGTTAGGTTAGGTTAGGTTGTGCTAGGGTTAGTTAGGTTAGGTTAGGTTAAGAAGAAGAAGAAGTTAGGTTAGGTTAGGCTAGGTTAGGTTAAAAGGTTAGGGGTTAGGAGTTAGGTTAGAAGTTAGTTAGGTTAAAGGTGTTGTAGGTTAGGTTAGGTTAGGGGTTAGGTTAGGTTAGGTTAGGTTAGGTTAGGTTAGGTTAGGTTAGGTTAGGTTGTGCTGTGCTAGGTTGTAGGAAGAAGTAGGTTAGAAAGAAGGTTAGGTTAGGTTAGGTTAGGTTAGTTAGGGGTTAGGTAGGTTAGGTTGTGCTAGGTTAGGTTAGGTTAGGAAGAAGTTAGGGGTTAGGTTAAGAAGGTTAGGTTAGGCTAGGTTAGTGCTAGGAAGAAAGGAGTTAGGTTAGGTTAGGTTAGGTTAGGTTAGGTTAGGTTAGGTTAGGTTAGGTTAAGAAAGAAGTTAGGTTAGGTTAGTTAGGTTAGAAAGAAGAAGAGTTAGGTTAGGCTAGGTTAGGTTAGGTTGTGTTAGGTTAGGTTAGGAAGTTAGGTTAGGTTAGGAAGAAGTTAGGTGTTAGGTTAGGCCAGGTTAGGCAGTTAGGGGCCAGGCCAGGCCAGGTTAGGCCAGGTTGTGCCAGGCCAGGT